>NC_048597.1:222380576-222538076 GCF_003668045.3 Cricetulus griseus | reverse complement strand
GCTTTGAAATGCATGGTAAATTGGAGTCAATATGGGTCACCCTGGCCCTCATCCTGTGAGCTGCAGGAGGGAGGGGATGGCTCAGCTCCTCTGGCTGAAGTCTGGGCAGACCCAGGCAGGAACTCCAAAGGGCAAACCTCTGGGGTTCTCTATTTGGGCCACTGGCTCACAGAGGAGGAAATAATGGTTACCAAAGAGCAATTCACGTTGAGTAGTTTACAAAGTGAACCGAATCAAAGGTTCAACTCATGTTATTTAAGTGTTAAGATTGGGGAATTTCCAACAAGATTCATTAAACAGGTCCGATTTGAGGGCCATGTGTCTGTGCCAGATGAGAGCAGGTAAGGTGGATCTCTATAAATTCAAAGCCAGCGTGGTCTACGTAATGAGGCCCTGTCTCAAAATAAATAAATAAGGGGCATATTTTGCTCTCATTTTAAAAAGCAGCAGCAAGGGTGATCTAAGTGTCTTAGTCAGGGTTTTTTACTGCTGTGAAGAGACACCACGACTGAAGCAACTCTCATAAAGGGAAACAATGGGGTTGGTTTACAGTTGAGAGGTTCATTCTATTGGCATCATGGCAGGAAGCACGGAGGCAGACATGGTGATGGAGATGTTACTGAGAGTTCCACATCCCGATCCGCAGGCAGCAGGAAGAGAGTGAGACACTGGGCCTAGCTGAGCATTTGAAACCTTAAATCCTACCTCCAGTGACACACTTCCTCCAACAAGGCCATACCTCCTACTCCAACAAGGACACACCCCCTTATAGTGCCACTCCCTATGGGCCTATGGGGGCCATTTCATTCAAACCACTACACTAAGAAACACACTATAAACAGATGCCCCATAATGTCTATCTCTGATTTCGGTGATGCCTAGAATAATGACAGTCATGCTATTAGCAAGAGATAACAAAGCATGACAGCAAATAGCCTCTGGTGAAGGTGAACTTCTGAGCCAACCTTTTATCCCTGTGGTCAGATGTCTAGTTAGGAGAAACAGCCCTGTCCATTTTGCCTCAGCTGCTGTTGGATGGATTTCTCTGGCACTTGCAGTAATGTGTCTTCTATGAGACATTTAGGTAGACTAGAGTTATTGATCCATGCCCCAGCTTGAGTTGATTAAAGGAACAAAACAACTATAGAGGGCTTCAGTCCTCTTGCTACTATCTTGTCCAACAAGCTCATGAGAGACTTGGTTTCCAGCTCCTCATGCAAATCATGTTACATGACCAGAAGATTTCTTCCTTTTGATGCCTGCATGGCTCCACCCTTACTGTTGCTCTAAACAGTGTAGCTAGTGTGGAGTCATGATGCTCAGATGGTGTCTGTGAGGCCTGGTCAGTGTTGCCAGGAAGCTCCTCAAGACCTCGCTCTCTGACAGCTCTGGCCTGTTCTTTTATATCTTCCTTCTGCTCATATAGAAAAGAAAACAAAAGACAAAAATCAGCCCTCTTCCATGTTCCCAGACCCTCTGCTGAAAGCTTTTGTGACTCTCTCCAGTAAACAGAACCTTCATCATATCCCTCATCTGGCTGAAGCTGTCAGCAGGACTTGTGTAACAACAGCCTAGGATAACAGTGACCTCAACAAACTAACCTAACCTAGAACCAGTGGCAGCCAGAGTGATGTGGTAGCTCCCTACCAGGCCTCTCTCCCTCTCCTTCCTAGCCTCCCCCTTCTCACAAACACATCATTTGACATTTCATTGTGGTGCACAATGGTTCCCACTACCTCCATCCATGGGTGTTTTGGGTTGGATTTGCATGTGTGTGGGGGGGGGGTCTTGTTGTTTTGTATGTTTGTTTTGAGATAAGATTTCACTGTGAAGGCTAGGCCTGAAACTTGCAGTGATTCTCATGCCTCAGATTTCTGAGTGCTGAGATTACAGGTGTGAACCACCATCATGCCTGGCTCTTGTGTGTGTGCGAGTGTGTACATGTTTGTGTGTATATATGTGCATAGAGTTATGGCCACCAAAGGTTAAGACTGTCTCCCTTTACTGACTCTCTCTTATTGTTTGAACAGGGTCTCTCTGAGCCTGGAGCAACACTGTTTCAGCCAGGCTGGCTGGCCACTGAGCCTCTGTGGTCCACCTCTCCTGTTCCCAGGGATGGGAGTGACAGACTTGCACAACTATGCCACTCTGGTTTATGAGGATCTGAACCCAGGTTCTCAAGCTTGTGCTGGGTCTTACTTATGGCTTCTGCTGCTGCTCACTGGCTTGCTCTCCATGGCTTTCTCAGCCTACTGTCTAGTAGAACCCAGGACCACCAGCCCAAGGATGGCCCCACCCACAATGGGCGGAGCACTCCCCCCAGCAATCACTAATTGATAAATGCTCTACAGGCTTGCCCACAGCCCAATTTCATGGAGCCATTTTCTCAATTGGGGATCCCTCCTCTCAGATGACTCTAGCCTGTGCCAAATTATCATAAAATTAGCCAGCACAGTTGATCCCTTGTAAACTTGACACATACTGCTTTTTAAGACAAAACCTTCCCCTTTTTTGGTTCATTTCCAAGAGCCCAGATTAATAAATATCACAAATATAAAACATATTGCAAATTTAAAGTGTCAAAGTCCTTACCAATCCAGACACTCTAAAAGTTCAGTCTCTAGCTGGGTGGCGGTGATGCTTTTGGATCTCTGTGAGTTTGAGGCCAGCCTTGTCTACAGAGTGAGTTCCAGGACAGAGTCCAAAGCTACACAGAGAAACTCTGTCTTGAAAAGAAAAAAAAAAAAAAAGTCCAGTGAAAATCCAAAGTCTCTTTTAAAAATTTCAAAAATCTCTCAACTGTAGGCTACTATAAAAATAAAAAATAAGCTAAATGTTTTCTTACTTCAAGAGCAGTGGTTCCCAACCTGTGGATTGCAACCCCTTTAGGGGTCAAACAACCCTTTTACAGGGGTCACCTAAGATCACAGGAAAACACAGATATTTACATTGTGATTCACTACAGTTTTGAAGCAGCAATGAAAATAATTTTATGGTTGGTGGCCACCACTACATGAGAAACTCTATTAAAGTCACAGTGTTAGGAAGGTTGAGAACCACTGATCTAGAGGGAAGAACTCGAACAAAATGAACCAAGCAAAACCCAACTCCAACAGTGTAAATAACTTAATGTCCAGTATCTGGGACTTACTCACAGTCCTTTGGGTACCTCCAAGGGGCTTGGGTCACGTCTCTGGCCCCGCCCTCTGCAGCACACACAGCGTGTCTTCTAGGCTCCAGCTGGCTCCACTCCACTGCTGCTGCTGTTCCTGATGTCATCCCATGGTACCGGCATCTCCAAAATGCTGGGGTCTCTGCTGCAACTGGGCTGCACTTTCACCCATAGCCTCTCACAGGCTCTCTTCGTGGTGCCAAGCCTCAACATCTCTGCCTGACCCCTTCAATCCTGGAGCTTCTGTTGCTACTGAAGCTGTACCTTTACCAAAGACCTCTCCTGGCCTCTCACAGTGCCAAGCCTCAGCTGTTCTCCATAACCTCATCACACTTCTAAAACCACTATCACCTGGGAGACTCTTACACAGTACCAGGTTTGACTGCCAGCAAAAGGTCCAACCTCGGCCACGTCTAGAGCACAATTTCCGGGTGCTAACTCTCAGAAACCACTTCTTAATCGCAGCTGATCACTCAGCCCCAGCTGCTAGCATCCATTGTCCCACCAAAGCAAAGGGTTTACTTCAGTGGTCTGGTCTCTTGTTGATCACAGTGATTCTTCACACAAATGGCCCAATAGAGTCTTTGCTTCCTTCTGAAACTTCACAAGCCAGGCCTCCATAGGCACTGCTCTCAACATTCTTATCTTCCAATATCCGACAGAACAGCCCACTGAGTTCTCAACACTCAATGGCTTTTCTAGCCCAAAGTTCCAAAGTCCTTCCACAATCCTCCCTAAAACAATGTGGTCAGGTCACAGCAATACCCCACTCCTGGTATCAACTTCTGTCTTATATTTTGGGTTACTATTGCTATGATGAAACACCATGACCAAAGGCAAGTTTGGAAGAGAAGGGTTTATTTGGCTTATTCTTCCACAACCATAGTCCATTACTGAAGGAAGTCAGGAGGAACTCACACAGGGCAGGAACCTGGAGACAGGAACTGATAACAAGGCCATGAAGGAATGCTGGGTCTTTTTTGCTAGCTTTCTCTCCATAGTTTGCTCATTCTGCTGGGTCCTCCTCCATCAATCACTAATAAAGAAAATGCTCTACAGGCTTGCCTACAGCTCAATATTATGGAGGCATTTTCTCAGTTGGGGTTCTCTCCTCTCTAACCTGTGTCAAATTGACATAAAATTAGCCAGTACAGAGAGTGATCCTGAATATGAAGATGCCTTTTGACCTTTGCAAACATAACAGTTGCTCAGCAGTTGGATTTAAAACCCAGAAAAGGGCAGGTCTCCTATGAATGAATTCGTTTGTCATCAGGAAGACGAGCAGCAGTCAACAACAGGAACAGCGTGTCCCAGGGGAACATTCCTCCCCAGGGATGGATGCTCATGGCTGGCTCAACAGGTGGCGAAGGCCCATGGAACATCCCACTACACTTCCCTTTTCTGGCTCCTAGATCCTGCAATTACTTATTCATACACGCTCCCCTTTCTCTTCAAGTTTCATTACCTGGAATAAGTCATACATTTTCATTACAGACCCCCGTGGCTGGCCTCTCAAACTCTAATGCATACATACATGAATCACCTGGGGACTTGGTAAAATGCAGATTCAGGAACTGTGAGTCTGAGACCAGACCTGAGGCTGTGTAATTCTAACAAACCTTTGGGGAGACTTCAACTGCCCCCCAGAACCTGAAGGATGTGGAGAACTGCAGAACAGCACATGAACAGCTATCTCTAGAACCACACACACACTTAGTTGAAGAAGTCACTACCCATGGGGACTTCAAATTAAACATTCAACACCAGACTTGAAAAAAGCTGGGTGTGGTGATGCTTGCCTGCAATCTCAGTGCTTGGGAGGCTGAAGCAGGGGGGTTTCTATGAGTTCTAGGCCAGCCTGTGCTACAGAGTGAGGTCCAGCCTAGAAAGGAAGGAAGGGGGGAAGGAGGAAGGGAAGGAGGGGGGACAAAGGGACGGAGGGACAGAGGTAGGGATGGAGGAACCGAGACAGAGAAAGCCAGACACTCATTTTTTGGGTGAGATCTAAAGAAGTGGAAATCTATTTTTGACTCCTTTACACTCTAAGCCCGAACATTTACAGTTCAACAAGGGTTTCATCTTTACTGCACTCCAAAGCAAGACAAACCTCTGGACACCCCTCCCCAGTCTGACCCTCCTTCCTCATCCACACAGAACACCATCAAAACAATGTCATCAACTCTATATTCAAGAGAAGTCAAGAGACCAGGGAGGCCCTAGGCAAACGGATACACTTTCTAGTCTCAATAAAAAGCACACCTGGAAAATATGAAGGACTCGTGGAGGACAAAGAATCAGGGAATTTAAGGGCAAACTTGTGTCTCAGATCTGGTGGCACATACCTATAATCTTTCATCTGTGAGGCAGAGGCAGGGGATTGCAGTGGGTCCCACGCCAGCCTGAGTGGCACAGTGAGTTTCAGGGCAGCAGGGCTGCAAAGCAAGAACATATCTGAAAAATAAAATACCCCGGGGGGGGCGGGATCAGGGGTAAAATAAACTTGTCCTTAAGTCTCAGACATATATTCATCTTGGCACTGGCTAACTGAAAATGTCCTGCAAGTGACACAGAAGGAGAGAAACAGAAGAGGAAGTGACATATAGAAAAATGAGACCTTCTGCTGCACTGTTACCCGGGTTGGCATCAATTAGACAATTAGATCGCTGCTTCTCAGCCTGCTGTTCACAGTCATCCCTGGGGATTCCTTCTTAGACGTTTCCTTTTATTCAACTACAGGAAATTTTTAATCTATTTATTTGTAACTGACAGATTTTAAAAGTATGTCCTTTATGGGGTACAATGTAATATTTCTATGTGTATATACATCATGCAATAATTAGATCAACTGACATCACATAGTTATCACCTCACAAGACTCACTGTTCTTGCAGGAAGAACATTGAAAATCAGCTCTCCTCAGCATCAAGCATGCCATTTGTTCACTATAGTCTCAACGCTGTCTGATGCATTTGTAGAACTTGTTTCTCATGATGTGGAAATCTGTGCCTTTTTACCAACAGCTTCCCATTTTCAACCCCCTTCCTCAGCAAATCCAAATACTGAATGTGCTAAATATGTATATTAACATACAATCATTTACCATATTTGGTCTCCCATCTCAAAAGCCAGATCACCCCCCCCATTTGAAAGTGAAGTCACCCTGTTAGCAATGCACAGGGAAGATGCTGCTTGAAAATATATTACTCCCACATCTTAATCAGTTCCAACAAAACTGGACATTCATACTTGCCACCGAACACTGGAAGCGCTATTCCTCATCCCCAAGATCAAGGTTGACAGAGTAGCCATCAACTCCAGTGTTGCTGGGTGCCAACAAGAGTGAGAAAAAAGTACTCAATATCCTTAGCCATCAGGGAAATGCAAATCATAAGTACCATGGCAACTAAATGCTCCAACTCAGTGTCAAATGATAAGACAGAGCTGTAGTAAGAAAAATAGTATACAAATGGTCCCCAAACAGACACTTCAACCAACTAGTTAGGAAAAGTATAACAGAATGGAATAGAATAGAACAGAATGGAACAGAACGGAAGGGAACAGAATGAACGGCATAGCAGAAAGAAGCCACCTGATTCTCAACAAGTTCAAGACTTACACCAGAGGAAAACAGACTCTTTCATTGTTGCTGGAAACACTAAATATCCACATGGGAATGACACCTGTACAAAAATCAACTTAACAAGTATCAAAGACCTTAATGTAAGACCTGAAACTTTGAAAATAGCAATGGAAAACACAGGCAGAACTTAGAGACGTGCACAGGAAAGGTTCCACTAGTCCAGGAAGCAAAACCAAGAACTGAACCAAAGGATCTGGAGCTGGAGAGATGGCTTAGCAGTGAGAGCATGGGTCCCTGTAGGGACCTGGGTTTAATTCCCAGAATCTTCATGGCTACTTATAATGGTTGGTAACTCCAGTTCCAGGGGATCTGATGCCCTCTTCTGGCCTCCACAGGCACTGCATGCATGAATAAGGTGCACATACATACTTGAAGGCAAAACACTCACACCCATAAAATAAAATCTTCATAAAAAAGGAAACTAGGATTGCATGAAATGAAAAAGACCATGAACAGCAAAACAATTAACAGAGTGAAGAGACAGCCTATGGAATAGACAAAAATCTCTACCATGTGTCGGGGGATTAAAATCCAGAATCTACAAAGAAAACTTTAGCACAAAAAAAACAAAGCACCCAATAAATAAATGGGCAAATGAGCAAAATGGACTCTTCAGAGAAGAAATATAAGTAACCTACAAATGAATGAAAAGCCTCAACTTCCTTTGCTACTGGGAAATATAAACCAAGATGTACTGAGATTGTGTCTCACCCAAGTCAGAATGGCTATCATCAAAATAAATAAATAAGCAAGAAATGCTGGGGAGGAAGCAGAAGTAGGGCTTGTGGGGGAAGCCATATGCATCACTAGTGAGTTTGTCAACTAGGGCGGCACCTCTGGAAATCACCATGGAGGCTCCTCATAGAAACAAAATTAGATCAGCCATACCCCATCCTTCCACGCCCTGTTATGTAGTTATACTCCAAGAGAGCACACCAAATGCACATTTGAATTTGTTGCTACATTTTCCCACAACAGTGAAGATACAGAAACAGCCTACAATGCCCATGGAGATATGGATAAAGAAAATATGGAAAGTAGACACATTGGAGTTTTATTCAGCTAGGAAGAAGCATGAAGTGATGTCATTTACATGGATGAAGCTTCGTCGGGTAAAGCAAAATAAGCCAGCCTCAGACAGATATTGCATGCTTTTTCCCAAATGCAAAATCTAGATTTTTTTAAAGGCACAAAAGCAGAAGAAACACTATTTGGAAAGAGGGACGGGCTTAAGGGGACAAAAAATGGACAATGGGGTACATAAAATCCAAGCATATTAGAAACATTTCTGAAAATGTCATAATAAAACACACTGTTTTCTGCAATGAATGTAGGCTAATGAAAATTATTTACTTTTTGAGGCAGAATCTCAAGTAGTCCAGGCTGGCCTCTAAGTCACTATGTAGCCAAGGATAGCCTAGAATGTTTGATTCTTTCTTCCTCCACCTCTCAAGTGCTGGGATTATACATTGCAGAACCACACTTAGTTTAATTTTAAAAATTAAAAATAAATGTTCCATCTGGGAATAGACCCATGTTACTTTGTGTGTCAGCTCACTGATCAGAGCTAGCTGTGTGTCTCCAACCACAGGAAGGCCATGAAATGGATCTGACAAAATCCCTTGAAACTGGAGCGAAGGAGCAAACAGTAGCAAAGGCACCAAGTGTTCTCAAAGCTGCCTTGCCTCAGCCAACCTTCCAAATCAAAGGGAACACACTGCCAGAATTATACACAACTGCAGGATGTAACTTTCCTCGTCCCCGGCTCCTGAGTTCTCACTGGAATGAATCATCAGACACTCACCCCTCTTCCGCCATCCTGTCCAACATCCCAGCCATTCATACGTCAACTGCTGTGCAGCCACCAAGCCCACGTCCTCTCCACACCCTCTCTGTTCTCAATTCCACTTCTCCTCTCCCACTGGAGACCAAACACCAGCCCAAGGAAGTGAGGAGGCCTAGGAACTGGGTCAGGGAAACTCTCTAGGTTAGAAAGTAGCCTCCACTGCACGAATCCCTTTGGAGAAAGCAGCCGAGCTAGAGGAAACTTTAAAAGCACACAGTAAAACCAAATGAAACCAGGTGGGCCCTTCACGGCCTCTGCAGGAGGAATGGATACCTGGCTGGGTCTGCACATGGGGAACCATGGCCTAGGTTCCCAGGGGCACACTTCCCCTTCAGTTGCAGGCCTCTCGTCACGGCATGGACCTATGGTGTTCTTCCTTTCTGGACATAGTCCAGGCCAAAATGACCTTGAACTCCTCACTTTCCTGCCTCTGCTTCCAAGTACTGGGATTATTGCCATTCAATGCACCACCACGCCAGCATTCTCGGTCCAGACTTGCTAAACACAGTCTGCTCCCTCATGGGCCTGTGGCTGCCTTGACAACATGATTACAGTTACCTGTGCTTATTAATGTTTCCGCCTTCCTTCGAACTTTCAGGTGGTTTCCCCAATTAGGTAGATCCTGTGACTATCCAGGCCTTGTGAGAACTCTCTCCAAAGTTCCCCGAGGAAGGGACCTGTAGTATAAACACATGGAGAATGAAACAATGGCATCAATAAACATAAGAAACCTAGGAGGTGCCAAATGTGTGTATAATGGACGCGAGGACTTCCATGTAGCTTCTGCCAGGTATTGTGTGCTGTTGCTCACCTTGAATGTCACTGTTGAGTGGCATTGACATGAAGGAGGGAAAGTCATCAAGAAGGCAATAAATGGATTTGGTGATGTGCCAATAAGCCCCAGACAGTCGACTACATAAGGTGGTATCTTCTATTTTTAAATAATGTGACAGGGCATGTTACTCAAGACAGAGTGAGCAGCTGAGAGTTTTCAAAGATGATGTCATTTGAACCAAGACCTCAGTGAGGAGAAAAGGGACCAGGGTACAAAGATGTTGGGTACTACTGAGTTTGATGTGGTGTGTGTGTGTGTGTGTGTGTGTGTGTGTGTGTGTGTGTGTGTGTGTGTGTTCAGGTGTGTATGTAGACAGGTATGTGTGGGGGTACAGGTATGTGTATGTCACAGGTGTGACTTGTGTGTGTTCACAGGTGTGATGATATGTGCGATTAGAATTGTGTGTGGTGTGCGTTCGCACATTTGTCTCTCACGTGTTCCTTCACCCCAGCTGCAGGAGACAGGGAAGCTGAGAGGTGGCCAGGACAAGGGCAGATGAAGGCAGGGACAACAGTAGGCAGGGACAGCCAAAGGACCTGCAGGCCTCCTCCCATCTCGACAGAGAAGCAAAAGGATGAAGGCAAAGTGGAGTTTCCACGCAGCCATACTTGATTCAAGGCAATCCTTAGCTAAGTGAAGCCCACTCATCTGAATGCAGGCATCTACAAAAAACCAGCTCATGAAACTGTTGCAAAACACACTGAGAAACACAGATACATGCACACACATCTCCATACCATATACACAATAGCACACACATTACACACCATCCACACACAAACATGCATGCACACTTGCATATATGCAAATACCAAACAGACCATATACACACAGCACACATACATGCATACTACACAGTGCCATACTTACATATACACACCTGTACACCACACATACACAGAGAATATTTACATACAACATACATTATATACTCACTCCATACACACACACAACCACACCACTGACACCATACGTATCATATGCACGCACAACAGGCATCACACATATCTGTCACACACATAGGACACACACCATATAGAGACACATACAGAGTAAAGCAGATCCTGGCATGAGGGACTGCCCTGATGTAATCCACAGCACATCTTGAATGAACTACCTGCTTTAAAATCATGGTTCCGCCTTAGAAGGAGTAGAATTCACAATGGGTACCTGGCATGTAGTAGGTATCCCACAAATGTGGTTGCTGTTCTCTCTAGCAGGCCACTTGGGACTCTCCATGCTTACCCCGGTCGGTATTCCCTCTTCATTGCTCCCCCCATGCTCACATGGTCATACAGGCTCCACAGGTTTCTACAGCACCCAGAGCAGTTGGCGAGCTGGAGGATTATACTCAAAACTTCAAAGAGAAGCAAAATACCATTCCCTCCTAATTATACATCAAGGCGCGCCCCCCCCTCAGGCAAGAGTAAGAAGGGCCCTCATAATAACCAACAAGCACCATTCGCTGTCATCAGCATATTTAGAGATTACAGATGTCGAAAAGCTTCAGTGAGATCTGTCCTTTGAGTTCACAATGGGTGAAAAGAGATACAAGCTGCCTGGTGGACCCACACCCCCCAAGCAGTCACTGCCCCGCTTTCTTGTGGCTCTAGCCCAGGTGCACTCCCAGAGTCTTTCCAGTGCTAAGAACCTGAACACTTCCTTCCGGTCACTGCCTCCCACCATCCCTGAGTTCTTTCCTTGTGGATTCATTTTCTTCTGTCCCTTAAAACACACACACACACACACACACACACACACACACACACACACACACACATGACAGGCTCAGGATGGCGTTTCCAGAAAGGATTAATTTGGAGATCCCTCCTTCCCCAGAATGGACAACACCTTCAGGTGGCCCAGATATAAAGAGGTCAGAGGGACAATCAGTGTGCCTTGCCCACCTTTGTTCCTTTGTTTCTTGCTGATGAAAGTGTCTGTCTATCTGTGTCTATAGTGGCCATCCATCCGTCACTGCCATCAGAACCCAGTATCTACAGCCTTCTGACATGGACTAAAGACCAGTGGCTCTCCAGGAATCCTCCGAGCCTCCAGCATTAGCTCAGGACTGCTGAGGCATCGCTCCTAGTGGACTGATCAAATACCAGGTTCTCAGCCTCTCATGTGAAGCCGTTATTGAGCTACCCAGTCCCTATCATGCAGCCCACTCTAATAAACCCCTTTATTATGGGTTCATTCTACTGGGTCTGCTCCTTTAGAAGCCCCACCCTATACAAACTGAAAACACGGCAAATTAAGGAAAAATCCATTTACAGAGCTCTAGGAACGGCATGGAGGCTTCTCTGAGGAAACCAAACAGTGCAGATGGAATACACATTTACACATGCTATCCAGCCAAGAAAAATTCCTCACCTGGGGCTTACACACACACAGCTTCCAGTCTGCTTTCCATGACCTCAAGCCCAGGTCTCAAGTTTGGGTCATCAAGCTTATGCTGCAATCATTTTTACCCACTGAGCCATCTTGCCAGCCTAAAAAAAAGGGTTTTGATGGAAATACCATAGAAGAAATGTTAAGAACGTACCCAGAACTATACTAGATCTTATCCAGAAAGTAGGACAATTTTTAAAAGGCATCATATATGGGAAGGGGAATAAATAAAATTAGGTGATCGGCTGATGAAATTAACTATCTCGTTAATATGAAATACAGGAAAAGAAGAAGAGATAAAATGATGGGGAAATGACGGAAGCCACAGTGAAGAAAGCAACTGAAAACGTGACTTGTCTTGGCTGTCTGACAGAGTGAATACTAAGAGACTTGACCGTGGGCATATCATCATGAAAAATCAGCATATGCAGGATAAATAAAGACACTGGAAACTATCAGAGAAAGGCACTTTGTCACAGAGCAATGTGGGGAACAAGAACAGCACACCAGACATTAAGAGATTGGAGCAATGGCTTTGGATCTCTGAGTCGTCCTAATCTTGAATTCTACATGAAGCCTAACCATCCATCAAACATGAAAAGAAAACAAAGACATTCACAGATGTGGAATTTTCAAATAAGCGACTTGTTTGTGCCCCCTGTTTTGGGAAGCTACTAAATAATGTTCCAGCAACAGAAAAGGGACTGTGTGGGATTGGGGAAGAGAGACTAGACGTAACCCACAGGACGTAGTAAATGGAAGACTCGGGTGATCTGCTCTGTGGCTTTCAATACCTCTTTTGGCCTCTGTGGGTATCTATGCTCACACATACACAAATCCATACACAGACACACACGTTTGTTAATGTCATGAAGAAGGATACTGTGTGTTCTTGCCACAAAAAGCCTAACAATGCAAAGCTGTGCCTTTGCTAGTTAACTGTACTTAATCATTAAAGCATTTTGATTCTTGATTGGCTTTTGTCACTGAGATGAGGCACTGACCAAAAGCAGCCTAGGGGAGGACAGGGTTTATTTGGTCTACACTTCCAGCACCAGGGAAAGTCACGGCAGGAACTCAAACAGGAATCCGAAGCAGAAACTGAAGCAGAGACCATGGAGGAACACTGTTTGCTGTTGCTGTTTCTTTTTTACCCTTACTCTTTTACTCCGTGGGCTCTTTGTTCTTTTGGGGAGCCCACCACTCATAGAGGCTTATTCTTACTTAGAATGACTGGTCTTAGTTTTGCTTGTTTCTTGCCAGCTGTTCTTAAATTATCCCAACTACCTTTTGCCTCCGAGCTTTTTCCTTTTCTTACTTCTGTGTATCTTATTTTCACTCTTACTCCATGGCTGGCTGTGTAGCTGGATGGCTGGCCCCTAGCGTCCTCCCCTCGTTCTCTCCTGCTCCTTCTCTTCACAGAGTTCTCCTTCTATTTATACTCTCTGCCTGCCTGCCAGCCCCTCCTCTCCTTGCCTCTGACTCACTATTGGCCATCAGCTCTTTGTTAGACCATCAGGTGTTTTAGACAAGGAAAGAATCACAGCTTCACAGAGTTAAACAAATGCAGCATAAACAAAAGCATCACGTTTTTACATTGTTAAACAAATGTTCTAGAGCAGAAACAAATGTAACACACCTTAAAATAATATTCTCCAACAGTTTGCTGGCTCATGTTCAGTTGGCTTTCTTCTCCAGCCCAGATCCACCTGCCTAAGGTTGATGCCACCCATAGAGGGCTTGGTCCTCCGACATCAATTAGCAATTAAGAAAATGCCCCACAAACATGCCTGAAGGCCAACCTGATGGAGGTAGTTCCTCGCCCGAGGTTCCCTCTTCCCAGGAAGACACTGATTTGTATGGACTACACAATAAACAACAACCAGGACACCCTGCAAACCAGACCTAACTTCATACTGCCTGTGTTTGTCTGAACCATCACATGCATGGTGAGAGAAACATGCAATGCTGACAATTATAAAATAAATAAGTAAAGGAGTATTATTGGAAATGTGGAGTCTGTGTTATAATTTCTTTAATAATGTTGTAAGTGGTTCTCTGCAGGGATGAGAGAGAGAGAGAGAGAGAGAGAGAGAGAGAGAGAGAGAAGGAAGCAGGCTCCTCTCAGATATCATAGTGTATGGGAATAACTTGGGGCAGGGATTAGAATGAATGTAAAATGCTGTCTTAAAAGTGACTTTATCAAAAAATATGAGAATGGGTAAGAAAATTAGTAGGCTGTCATGATCTGTTGTCTGCCAGCAAATTCTCTTAGATACAAAACTGCTGCTTCTCTAGAGATGGGCTACCCCATGGTTGCTCTCAGAAACCATAGCCTTGGTTTGAAACCAAAATGTGAGAGCTTATCAGCTTTCCATAAAACAAAAATTCAAACCAAATAAATAAAACATCAAATTTTCTTTAGGCTCAAAATTTTTAAAAAGCAAGTATTAGCCTTTTAGTTCTGATACTTTTTGGTCACTTTAGTGCGCGCGCGCGCGCGCGCACACACACACACACACACACACACAGAGGCATTCACATACACAGGCATGCATACAAACCCCCCAAAGATGTTTGTTCCTATATTTTTTATTTTACTTTTGATCATTTTGATTTAGAACAGGCATTAGGAGCTACCCAATTATTGAGCTTTGTTCACTGTAAGGCAAGGTTTCTAAATAAAATAGAAGATACTCAGTTAAATCTGAATTTCATGTAAATAATTAACCTTTAATGTAAGTGCAACTAAATATCATGTGAATTCTACTTACACCAAAAGTTACTCACAACCTGCCTGAAATTCAGATTTGAGAGGGAATCTGCGCTTTCACTGGCTGAGTGACAGCTCTACTCTGACACTTACACCTGAATCATTTGGGACGAGGGACTCTCAAGAAAATGCCTCCATAAAATTGGCCTGTGGGCAAACCTGTGGTACATTTTTTTAACTGGTGTTTGATGTGGGTGGGGCCATTCCACAAAGAGTGGTACTACCTCTAGATGGGTGGTCCTGGGGGTGTGAAGAGGCAGGATGAGCCTGAGGAGCAAGCCAGTAAACAGCATCCCTCTGTGGCCTCTGCATCTGCTCCTGCCTCCAGGTTCCTGCCCTGTTTGAGATCCTTCCCTCAGGGATGGACTGCGACATGTTATTGTAAGCAGAAATTAACTCTTTCTTCTCCAAGTTACTTTTGATGGTGGAGTTTCACTACATAGAAACCCAACTAAGAAAGTAATTTGTTCCAGCTGTGGTATATTGGCGTAACAGACCTGACCATGTTTTGGAGAGGATTAAAGAAGCACTTTGGAACTTTAGGCTAGAAGAGGCATTAAATGCTCAAAGATGAATGAGCTATTGAGAGAACTTAGACAGTAATGCTGAGAACAGTACAGGTGACAGAGTCCTGGCTTGTGAAGCTTCAGAGGGAAATACAGGCTGTACCGGAGCTGTTTGTGTGATATTTTGTGGTAAGAATCAGTGGTGTCTGGTCAGCTAAAGCTGAAGAATCTGCTGTAACTAACAAAA
Source organism: Cricetulus griseus (assembly GCF_003668045.3). NCBI lineage: Eukaryota > Metazoa > Chordata > Mammalia > Rodentia > Cricetidae > Cricetulus > Cricetulus griseus. Next base: position 222,522,663 of record NC_048597.1, on the reverse strand, counting down.
GACCGACAAGGAGGCTAGAGAATCAGCCATGATTAACAAGAGGCCAGTATCACTAAGCAGAGACCAGCATGATGGAGGTGAAATCTACTGGGGTTATTTCCTCAGGGTCAGCATACAGAAGCCAGGTCCAGAGGAGCCAAAGTTGCATCTCATGCTGGCAGCTGAACTCGGTCCTGTGTAATAGTCACCAGGTGGTTTGGCTTTGAAGGCATGAAGGGGTCATGGAGAGCAGCTGAGGCTTGGTACTGTACGGCAGGGCTGAGGTCCCTGAGGAGAGGCTGGAAGAGGCTGTTGTAGTTGAGGGTTCCGGATTGATGGGGACGTGTCGAGAAATTGAGGCTTGGCAAAATGTGGCAGGGTTAGGGTTCCTGTGATGGCCAGCTTTGTGTCAACTTGACACAAGCTAAAGTCATCTGAGAGGAGGGAACTACATTGAGGAAATGCCACCATAAGATCAGGCTGTAGGCAAGTCTATAATGAGAGACGATCCATAGTCTGTAAGGTTAAGATATCTTTATTCAGATAAACACCAGCCAAATGGAAGCCAGAGCATGCCAGGGACAGCAAGGCAGGCAGGCCAGAGAGAAGGCACTTCCATGTGCCTTGCAGCCCCTTAAAAACCTATCATGAGTCATCCTGACCTAACCTTGACCATGCCCTGACAGGCGTGGTCAGGCACACCTGTAGCCAGCTTCTAGCAGGCGTGGCTTACTGTCCCCTACACAAGTCTATAGAGCATTTTCTTAATTAGTGATTGGTGGGAGAGGGCCCAGCACATTATGGGTAGACCCACCCCTGGGTAGGTGGTTCTGGGTTTTATAAGAAAGCAGGATGAGCAAGCAAAGCCAAAATTAGCAAGTCACCAAGCAACATCCTCCAGGATCTCTGCACCAGTGCCTGCCTCCGGGTTCCTGCCTTATTGGAGTTCCTTTCCTGACTTCCTTCAGTGTGGAAGTATAAGCTAAATAAACCCTTTCCTCCTAAGTTGCTTTTGATCATGGTGTTTCATCACAGCAATATTAACACTAACTAGGACAGTCCCTAAGAGAACCCTAGAGAGGCTATTGGTGAAGGTACAGCCCAATGGCAGAGACCCCAGGGAATTTGCAGATGCCAGCACCATGGGATGATCATCAAGAATAGCAGCAGCTATGGAGTGGAGCTACCCTGAGCCTAGGAGACAAGCTGTGTGTGCTGCAGAGGACAGAGCCTGAGAAGTGGCCCAAGCCCTTTGGAAGAGCCCAGAAGATCATAAATGAATCCCAGACATTGAACACTGAGTCATTTACACTCTTGGAGTTTGGATTTGCTTTATGAAGATTGTGGCTTTGCCCTGGTTCTTAGAAAGTAATTTATTTTTTATTTTTACAGAAGCCCATGATTGAGGACTTTGAACTTTTAAAACATTTTGGAGTTTTACACAGACTTTGGCATTTTATAAAGATTGTGGCTATTTCAGAGAGACTGTTTTGGAGACTTTGGATATTTTAGGGAAGCTTAAACTTTGAAAGAAACTTTGGATGTTTTAAAGAAACTGAACTTTTAGAGTATTTGAATTTTTATATACCTACCGTGGGACTTTTAAAAGTTGGGATTTTTCTATTTGCGATATTGATGTTAATATTAGTTCTTAGGAATGACCAAGAAAGAAAAAGGTTATGAATTAATAAGTGATATGTTTTGTGTGTCAAATTGACAAAAGGTCAATTCCTCTGGCTAGTTTTATGTCAACTTCACACAGGCTAGAGTCATTTGGAAGGAGGGACTCTCAGTTGAGAAAATGCCTCCGTATGATTGGTTTATGGAAAGCCTGTGGTTTGTCTTCTTGACTGATGATTGGTGCGGGTGGCTCCATTCCACGATAGCAGTACTGCCCCAGGGTGGGTAGTCCTAGATGGTGTAAGAAGGCATGCCAAACTAGCCTTGGAAGAAGCAGTAAGAACACTCCTCCATGGCCTCGGCATCAATTCCCGACTCCAGGTCCCTGCCATGTTTGAGTTTCTGTCATGACTTCCCTTAATGATAGACTGTGATATGAAACTATCACCTGAAATAACACTTTTCTCCCAGGATTATGTTTAGTCATGGTGTTTTATCACAATAGAAGTCCTGACTAAGACAGGCTGGATGTGCCCTCCCACACCAGAGGATCCTGTCACCACTCAAAGCCCTGGGCCCTGGGGATGCTGTCTGGGCTGTGGGAGAATTGCATGAGTGCATACATTTGTCAAGATTTCTGAGTTCTGTGAAAGTAATGGGTGTTTTTAATCCTATCTTAATGATACCTCAATGAAATGAATATTTTTGAAAATATCCCACTAGTTCTTTCTTTAAAGCATGAGTTAATTGTTCTAGGAATCTCAAATAACATCATGGGAACTGAAAAACACAGCCAGAAGACTGCATTCCAAAATCTGGATTTCCTTGTTCACCACTGTGCAATATACTCTATTTATTGCTGTAGTGGCCTAGCCTCCTCCTGTACTTTAGAACACAGTCTCTCTCTGTCTCCCCCCCCTCTCTTTCTCAAATCCCACAATAAAGTCCCCATAGGAGTCCATGTTCCATGGTGATCTTCATTGTCAACTTGACTAGATTCAGAGTTGCCTAAGATTCACACCTCTGGGTGTGTATGTCATGGGATTCACACCTTTGGTGTGTATGTCAGGGTGCTGCTGGAGAGGTTTAACTGGAAAGAAGAACCATTCTAAATATGGGAGGCAGCATCCCATGGGATGGAAAGTCCAGGATGAATAAAAGGAGAGAAGGAGAAAGCCTAATGAGTTCCAGCCTTCATCTCCCTCTAGTAACTTTGTCGGTATTTGGTCACAGCAATGAGAAAATCACCAAATATATAATTTAATGATAAAACTCTTTATATGCCCAAGAGATGTTCAAGGCATAGCTTGGTGGAACAATTCTATCAAAACCCGATCATTAGACTCTCTAGATAAATGCACTTGAATACGAGGCAATTTTGAAACTGGAAATTTAGAGATGAAAGTTCCCTGAACTGTGGAGGTAGAGTTGATGAGATGTTTAATGTTGTTTAGTTTAGACCCAACTAAGAGAAAATTACATTTTCAACTCACACTAATCAGGAAATGATTCTAGAAGAAAAGGCTGCAACAGGGAGATAGCTTGAGAAAGCCTTCCCTGCTACAGAAAACACAAACCGGACAGGGGGCTCGACTCAGACAGAGGGACAGGAAGGGCCTGAGTTCCACCCTAGAAGAGCCATTTCTGATTAAGGATCTGACGTTGAGCCAGACATTCTGCGGATGACATGAGAGGGAAGCAAACCTCTTAAGCAAAGAGTGGTACTTAAGGGGAGCCTTTGAGAGCATGCACGCACACCCCGCCAGCTTCCTGTAGGCTTTGATAAATATGTGCTTTGATACTGAAGAGACGAAAGAAAGAAGAAATATAATAATCTAACGCCAAACCAAGACTCCGAGAAGGGTCTCCATCCGGCGGAGGAGCATCAAAAGCAACAAAGCAAAGGCGTGATGATGAGCGCTGAATAATAATGACTATTGTGATAACTCACTGGGTGTCCAGAGCCCTCCTAAGATCTCTGTGAGCATTTAATCCTTACTTATGCAAGCCTCAGAGCAGGAAATATGATGAGTCCCACCCCCCGTGAAGCAATTACTCGGGGACTCATGCTTGCACAGTTGCAGGCAGCCAGGGAATGGCACCATCCGAGTCTGACTTCAACCCCTCATCCCCACCGCGCATTTATTAGCCCCATTGCGGACCTTGCTAACATGCTGGCTCTCGGGGGCTCCTCCAGACCTGTTGAATCAGAATCTGCAGCTGATCAAGACTCACCTCCCCACGCCCCAAAGTGATTCTCTGCATGGTGAATTTTGACAGGTTACCACCCCAGCCCCTTCCAGAAGGCAGATGCATCCCTTAGCTTTTATCTTATTAAGATGTTTGAATAGCAAATGTCTAAAACTTAAGAAGGAGATGAAGAGGCAATAGTATTAGGTGTTGAGGGAGGATGGAATGCAGGCAAAGTGCATGTAAGTAACTCAATAAGTATGTAAGAAGAAACGCTCCCCAGCCTGTGCGCGCGCACACACACACAAGAAACACGCACGCGCATATACACACAGATACACATACACACACACACATATACAGAAACACACACGCACATATACACACAGATACACATACACACACACACATATACAGAAACACACGCACGCATATACACATACACACAGATACACACACACACACAAGAAACACACAGGCGCATATACACACAGATACACATACACACACACACAGAAACACACACACACACACACACACACACACACACGCATATACACATACACACAGATACATACACACAGAAACACACACACACACACACACACACACACACGCATATACACATACACACAGATACACACACAGAGAAACACACACACAGAGTTACACATACACACAGATACACACACACATACAGAAACACACATGCATATACACATACACACAGATACATACACACACACATACACACACACACACACACACACACACACACACCCCTTATGTGTGGAACACTTGGTCCCAGCTGGCAGCACTATTTTGGGAGTTCCAGAAACTTTAGAAGGTTGGAGGAAATAGGTGACAAGAAGCAGATTCTTGGAGGTATCTTGTCCCTCACCTGTCCCTGTCTACCACAAGTGAACAGTCTCCTCCCTGACATGTTCCTGCTCCCATGATATTCTGCCCGAGCACATGGGGCCAAGGACCAGAAGACCGAGCCCTACAATGTGATTGAAATGATTCTTCCCTCCATCCATCGCGCTACTCTGCATTAGCTAGAGCTACACGAAACTGACCAGCATGATCTCCCCAGTCCTTCAGGAGAACAGCCTAGAAATCGGTGTCCACCTCAGTTGTATAGAATCTCTAAGCGTTTTTAAATAATGTGGGAAGTGTATCTCTCTTATCTGGGTTCTTTTAGGCTTCAGGAACTAGGCATCTGCTTCAAATACTTTTGCAACAAATATCCCTGACAGCTGGAGAGCCACCCAGCTCCTCTGTCCACCCCATGCTTTCTCTCAAGGTGTTAGGGTTTAAACCTGAGCTGTCCCCCTGCCTTGGGCGCAGGCTGTGATCACACAGGGCCAAGCTGCAGGGACTATACTGAAGGTGACTCAGTCTTGAAGAGGCAACACCTGGCTGATAAAAATAGGTCAGTAAAAGTGGGCCTCCATGATTTCTGACCAGCTTTCTCTGCCTCCTGTTCATCTGTGACCTGACAAGTCTCACCACACACTGTCACAGCCACGTCTTCCGCACTAGAATGAATTACAATCTCTCTGAAACCTTGAGCCAAAATAAACCTTTGGTACCTTAAGATAGTCTACCATGTGCATCACACCAACATGTAAGGTAATTAACACAGAATATTGGGGTGCCAAGAGTGGGTTTGATCCTGTGATAAATCTGACTCTGGGGTTCTTGGGCCTTTCAAACTGGTTTGCAGGAAGGATGCAGGAAGGATGCAGGAAGGATGCAGGAGTCAGACAGGCTGACAGTGAGAATGCAGAGGAAAAATGGAGCTGAAAGATGTTGGGAAGGCTTGGGAGCATTCATGCATTAGAAGCTGTGGAGAAAACGAGTGTGGTTGTAGCGGCTGTGGTTGCTCAAGAGTAGCAGCGCCGTTAAAGACATGGCGCATTCTTTACAAGAGTGGCGGCAAAGGTGTCCTGATAAAGACACTCCGTCCACCAAGTGCGCTAAGGTGTGAAAATGCCATCCCATTTGAAAACATTTCATTTAGAAACAGAGTGCCCCAAACGACATAGCTGTAGAGGCACCCTGTCCAAACATGGTCAACTTAGAGAAGTTTCTCCAGGTTAAGTCACACCAGGATTTGGAGGTTCAAGTCCAACAGGCCCCAGTGTAACACTGGGCTGGCAGCAGAAATCAACATCATCCATATTGTGCTTATTTATACATGTATGTAGAATGCAGGAGTTGTGGGGTGACAGGGCCCTACACTGAGGTTCTAAAGGAAAGCCCATGAGGCCAAGCAATGTACAGCAGGGTTGGATTTCCTGTACAGAAGGCCAGATTGGACTGTGCAAGAAGCTCAGGAGGTGAGGCTTAAGTTGCAAGGAGAGCACAGGATCATGGGATGTCTGCCAAGAAGAGCTTCAGATACCAAGTAGAACTGACTTCAAATGAGGATGGATGTGTTGCAAATGTCAGGGACACAAGGTCAAGGCTTCCCAAGTTGGGGGGGGGGCACAGATGAGACCACCACCCACCTGATATGCTGGACCTGGAGCTATAGGGTTTGGTGTTTGCCCTGCTGAGTTTTGGTCTTGCTTTCTTGATATCCCCACTCCCCCATTTTAGAACCGGGTTCTTTACTCAATGCCACTGTATATTGGAAAAAAATGAAACTTGCCTTTGTCAGTTCACAAAGACTCACAGTTAAGTGTTTGCCTTGAGTCCCAGAAGGCACTTCAAACCTTTGAAGAGTATTGGGACTGTTAAGGCTATAGTGAACTATTTTTTTTATTTTATTTGTTGGTTCTTTGAGAGTTTAGTCCAATGATCATCTTCATTCAGTCTGTTGGGATTATCTTTTTGTATGCTTTGTAAAGATGTCTCTGTTTTACCTCACCTGCCTAAGGATTGGTTTACTAAAGAGCTGAATGGCCAATAGCTAGGTGGGAGGGTATAGGCAGGACTTCCGGGCAGAGATAGAAACTCAGGGAAAGAATCTGAGGTGGGAGATTTGCCAGCCAGACTCGGAGGAAGTACTGAGGAGAGGTAACGAGCTACATGGCAGAATGTAGATTAATGTAAAGGGGTTCATTTAAGTTTTAAGTGCTAAGTTTTAAGTAATAAGCCTAAGCTAAAGTCAAGCTTTCATAATTAAAAAAAACTCTCCATGTCATTATTTGGGAGCTGGTGGTCCAAAGAAAGACCTGTTGCATCAATCTCTAGCCTGTGGTTCTGTTTGCAAGGTGGCAAAGACTTTAGGAGACAGCCTGGCTGGCAGGTGTAGGTCACTACACCTGGGTCCCTCTGCCACTGTGTGTCAAAATTCTCACACATTCCCTGCTGGCACGACTTCCCAATCATGATGGAGTAAAATCTCTCTGAAATTATGAATCAGAATGAGCATTTCTGCCCTTACATGGCTCTGTCAGACATCCTATCACAGGGACGCAGGATGTAATTCATGTTCTTTCTCTATTGCTCAATCTCTCACTCTCTATCTTCTTATTTTTAATAACTTTATTTGTTTCATTAGGATCAATGTTCATGCTTTAATATTCCAATTTACTGTTCAATGCTTTTTTAGTAAATTTATTGAGTTGTGTAACAATCACCACATGTAACCATAAATCTTTCCACCCACTGCCACGTTAAGGTCCCAAGTAACACACAGAGACTTATATTAGGTACAATGCTGCTGGCCAATGACTAGGATTTCTTGTCTGCGATCTCTGTCTTAAGTATCAACCATAATTATTAATCTATATATGTATAAAGACTTATCGAGGACACTGGCAGCATGTGTCCATTCTTCTTGGGATCATGTGGCAACAACTGTCTTTACTACATTTCCCAGAATCCTCCTCGATTCCTAGTCCCACCTATCTTGCTTCCCTATTGGCCAACAGTACTTTATCAACCAATAAGACAAACATATACACAGAAGGACCTCCCCCACCAACCACATTCCAGTTTCGGGATACTCCCATCATCCTACTGTGCTCTCTCGTGTCTTTGTACAATCAATGTCTATCCCTGTGAGCAGCTCCAGCTGCCACTGATATTTTGTCAGTAGATTTTCCTACTCCAAGCATTTTGTAAAATTAGAAACATAGAATGTGTGGTCTTTATCCCTGGCTCTTCTCACCAAAGTCTTGTTGAGGACTTTGTAATCTAGCTTGTGTTAGTTCTCAGTCCTTTTTTCTATGACATCATTTCCCATGGTAAAAAGCCATAGCATTGTTTAGAAGTTCTAAGAAAGAAATATGGAAGCTCTGTATTTAGCTTTAAAAATTTGTTTACACGTTACATAAGTTTGAGTTGGCTTTATGATTAAAATGTTTAAATAGCATGTTAGTTTCAGTACTCATTAGGCACTGTGATGGTTAACCTTTATCATGAACCTTCCTGGATTTGGAATCACCATGGAAACACACCTATGTGTCTATGAGAGAATTTCCAGAAAAGTTTAACTGAAGATGGAAGACTCTCCCTGAGTCTGGGTGGATCCATCCCAGCTGGAATCCCTGGCTGAAGAAAAAGGGGAAATGGAGGCAGAGAGCTGAGCACCAGCACCCATTCTCTGCTTCCCAACTTTGGGATGCCATGTACCAGCCCTCACACTCATGCCGTCATGGCTTCCTCACCATGATGGACTGGGAGCAAAAATTAACCCTTTCTCCCGAAGTTGTTTTTCTTAGGTTATTATGTCATAGAAATAAAATAACTAATATATTCACTTATAAGCAACCTGGGAAGCCTAGCCTATTGCTAGATGGTCAATAACTAACCAAAAAAGAAGGAAAACAATTATAACCAAGAATGGCATAATGCAAACCCCCAGCTTAATTTAATGCAAAAGTCCACAGTTCCTCCCACTGTAGTGGCATACGAAAGGGGCTGAGCAAGGGCTTGGCGAATGAATACATCAAAGTTTTGCCACCTAAGCAACTGATGCAGAAAGCTGGGCTCAGCCAGGTGGTGGTGTCAAATGCCTTTAATTGCAGCACTTGGAAGGCAAAGGCAGATGGATGTCTGAGTTCAAAGCCAGCTTGGTTTACAGAGTGAGTTCCAGGATAGCCTAGGCTACACAGAAAAGCCCTGTCTCAAAAAACCAAAAGAAAAAGAAAAAAGGTGGGGTGGGGTGGGGGCTGAGGATAAGTTAAAGAACGTGTCCTGAAATGGCTGCAGAGGTGGCTTTGTGGCGAAGAGTCTACACCATTCTTTCAGAGGACCCGAGTTCATTTCCCACCACCCACACCCAGGCTCACAACTGCCCCTAACTCCAGCTGGAGGCGATCTAGCAACTTCTTCAGCTTCCAAAAGAAGACCACTTCTAAGATCCACCTCCTGCTTCCTGGGAGGAATCTGCACCATTTTGCTCCAGGCAAGCAGAGCAACCAGAGTGAAAACAGACATAAAGCGACTACTTCTTTGCTGAAGAGGGAACAGCCTGAGGAAGGGAAACATCCGAGTTAAGGGCTGGAGAGCATCTCCAGCAAGCATGCTTGCCAGGGGCCCCTGAGAGACAAGGTCACAGCGAGTGAGAGGAGCCCAAGGCAGACTCTAGACTGAGCTCTCACCGTATTGCTAGTGGACTTTTCACATCTTTCCGGTCTTAAAATCAGTTTGATGAGATCAAAACACCCTTGATGTAAAAGTAAATGCTGGTTGCTAAACAAGTCTTGTACTGGATGGTTCTGTGTGTCAACTTGAGACACACAGTCATCAGAGGAAGGCGCCTCAGCTGAGGAAACGCTGCCTTGAGATCTAGCTGTGAGGCATTTTATCTTTTAGTGATAAACTGGGGAGGGCCCAGCCCATGTGGGTGGTGCCACCCCTGGGATGGTGGTCCTGGGGTCTGTAAAAAAAGTGGGTTGAGCAGGCCAGGGGAAGCAAGCCAGTAAGCAGCTCCCCTCCACAGCCTCTGCATCAGCTCCTGCCTGCAGGTTCCTGCCCTGTTTGAGTTCCTGTCCTGACTCCTTCAGTGATGAACAGCAATGCTGAAGTGTAAGCCTAATAAACCCTTTCCTCCCCAACTTGCTTTATGATCATGGTGTTGTCACAACAATAGAAACCCTGACTGAGACAATGATAAAGACTTTGGTAAGGTTAGCCTACTTCTTAATGACTCTGTGTCCTTTTCCAAAGAGAGAGAGCAACACAGACAGGACAACTGCTTTTTCTCTGAAGTGCCTTCAGGGGCTAAACTCCTATGCTTCTAAAGTATTACTTCAATTATAAAAGCAATAGTTATAACGATTGTATTCATATATTATGCTTACTACACACCAGGCACTGCTCCACACAGTTTCCAAATATTGTCTCCCTTAATCCTCATAGACATTCTAGTAGGTAGGTTTTGATATTCCCAACTTTTAGATGAGGAGACTTCAGCACACAGAGTCAGAGGTCACAAGCAGTCTCAGTGACCAAGAGAGCATTTAACTGAACCGTGTACAAATTGAAATCACAAGAAACGGGGCATTGGGGGTCCTTGTATATGTGTTTGTTTTCATAGTATCTGAAAGTTCGGTCAAGGTACTTGAACTAGAGAGGACAGGTATTCATCTTCCTCCACTTCTGCCCACAGCGGTGGTCTGCAAGGGTATGCATCGATCTGGGTTCTAAGGGAACAGAACAATGGGATGACTACATACTACAAAGAGGATTTAATACATTGGTTTATACCATACAGCCTGTGTGACCCCACAGTGGCCGTCCACATAGTAGAGAAGATGAGAATCCAGAGATGCTTAGTCCAGGAAGTTGGTCACCCCAGCAGTCCCAATGCTACAGGTCCGGAGGATTCCTGGAGGGCTATTGGTCTTCAGTTTGTGTTCTGACATCAGTGAAGGGTGTAGCTGCAATAGTGGCTGCAGCAGTGGTGGCAGTAACAGGGTAGACGGACTAGTCAAAAGGAGTAAAATGTAAGGAGGCAAAAAGCAAGAAGCTCTTCTCCTTTGAACTGCCAGCAGACAGTTCTTCCTATATCTAGGGTGGGCCTTCCCACTCCACGCAATCCAGTCAAGACAGTTCCTCACAAGTGTGCTCTGGGACTTATCTCTTGGTTGATTCTGGATCCAGCCAAGTTGACCACTAACCAGACTTGAGCCATTACATGATGCTTCCTAACTTGGGAACAGTAGCATCATCTGTGAGCTTGTGTGATGGTTCATCTTCAAATGCCTACATCACCATAGAAACCTGATGGGGGAAGTACTTCTGTGTATGTTTATCTTATTGACTGTTTAATAAAGTTCTGCTTGGCCAATGAGACGGCAAGTTAGGCAAGACTAGGAGTCAAAGAGGATTCTGGGAAATGTAGTAGAGAAGTGGTGATCCAGGCAGGAAGTGACATAGCAAGGAGACTCAGATTTAAAGAAGGAGAATCCGGAAACTTCTCTCTTTTCCCCTTCGCTCCTGCTCCAGCGGCCCCATGTGAGCCACTGGCAAGGAGGGACGCCAATAAGTCTTATAAAATATATAGGTTTATGATAATTAAGACTGAGCTAACAGATGAGAATCCTAGTCATTGACCAAGCAGCTTTAAACCTAATACAAGTTTCTGTGTATTCATTTGGACCTAACTCAGGCGGGCAGCTGGCGTAAGCTCACCTGGCGGTGGGGCTCGGCGGCTTTTGGCAGAAAGATTTATCATAACAGAAATCAATCTCTGGGCATATCGTCTGTTAGGTGGGAAGATGCACCCTAAATGTGGATGGTCCCATTCTGTGGGCTGAGCCACGGCAGCTTCTCCCTCTGTTTCCTGATTGTGGGTCCCCTGTGACTAGCTACTGCCACCATACCTTCCTCACCACGATGGGCGGTCCCCTCAAACTCTAAACCCTTCCTTTTTGCTTTTGACCAATATTTTGTTACAGTGACAAGATGAATAATTAATATAATATAATAGACTTGCCATTTTTCCTACCCCAGTCTAAGCCAACTGAACCAGGAAATCTGGAACCACAGGCCAGCTCTGTGGGGACACGCCTGAGTGGCTGATGAGAGCAAAATCTGGGAAGCCCCTGCCTATAGGGATCCTACTCTGGGCATCCTGCAGAGATGATGGTCCAGCCAGGAAGCAGAGGACAAGGCAGAAGCCCTCCACCAGCCTCCCCTGGAGATGAGCTGAGGGCTGTCCCTCACCGAGGGGCAAAGCCTGAACAAGAAGATCACATAGAGTAGGCTGGTCCTGTGGGACCAGTTTCCTGCGGAATGACTTCTTTTTCTTTTAGCGAAAGCACTCAGTGAACAAAGAAAGAAGAGAATCCCATTGCCCCTTCCCCCTCATTTATTGCCTGCGAGCACTTGGTTCAGGCAGAGGTACATACAGGAAGGATGCCTGGGTTTCCCTAAGAGGAGTGGGAATGTGACTACAGGCCCCCAGTTGCCTTTCCCTAAGCAAAGGCCCAGCAAGGGTCTCTGGGGTGGGGCTGGGCAGGTGTGGTTGGGGGAGCGGATGGAAATCTCTGCAGAGAGCGGGGACGGCGTCCCTTCTCAAAAGCCTCCGTCTGGGTTCTGAAGTGGCAGTGGGACAGCGAGGCTTCTAACCGCCCACTTCTTTCCCTTAACTCTCCATTAACTGTATAGCCTTTTGCTAAGAGGCTCACCAGATTGCCAGTTTTCTTCCTGAAAAAAAACCAAAACAAAACAAAACGGGGGGGGGGGGGGGGGGACTGCAGGCTAAGGTATTCAAATTGTCAAGCCAGTGGTATCATGGGAGACTATTATAAAATCCTCTTCAAGTTAAGTCTGCATGCCTCAAAGAGCAAAAAATTAATATACTGTCATTACACAGTTGAGAGAGGAAATTAATTTATACAGAAACCCTTTCTAAGGCATGTTCAGACTGCCCAGATACAGCCCCAAATGGGAGCATTATCTGCCTTCCCAAAATAATACACCATATGCCCTAATCTGGCAGACACAAAGATAATTATATGATCCTGGCAGCACCAATATGCTTGCTAATGAATGGGAAAATGAGAACAATGCAAATCAAAGTTAAGTTCAACAGTTACTCAGAGTCCTGGTAGGGATGCTACCCAATCTCACGGACACATGAGAAAGCAGAAAGTGGGTCTCTCACAGAGATGGAAGCTGAAGGCTATTGTAGGGAGATGTATGGACATTAAGAGATGGTGGCAGCTGGGCAGTGGTGGCACTGGCACACACACACACACACACACACACACACACACACACACACTCACACGCGCGCACGCGCGCGCGCACGCGCGCACGCACGCACGCACACACGCGCGAGCACGCGCCTTTAATCCCAGCACTCAGGGAGGCAGAGGCAGAGGCTGGAGGATCTCTGAGTTTGAGACCAGCCTGGTCTACAGAGTGAGTTCCAGGACAGCCAGGGATACACAGAGAAACCCTGTCTCCAAAAAGAAAGAAAAAATAAAGCAATGGAGAGATGGTAGCACAGTTGGGGCAGTTGTAGTTCACACAGAAGGAAATGGTATGAGATTCCAAGCCACCAGGGAATCCCCTTCCCAATAATCCATACTCTCAGGGACTGAACAGGGCTCTTCTTATAACCCAGCCTCAAATTGAAAAGTTGGACACTTTCAGTGTGTGTGTGTGTGTGTGTGTGTGTGTGTGTGTGTGTGTGTGTGTGTGTGTGTGTGTGTGTGTGTGTGCCACCCAACTTAGACTTGCCTGGGAAGGGTCTCAAAGAGGGATTGTCTACACCGGGTTGGCCTATCTGGGGTGGGGGCAGGGTTGTCTTAATCAACCCTCTGTGGGTACAACCATTCCCTAGGCAAGGGGCCCTGAACCGTGTAGGAGTAAGGAAGTCAAGATAAGCACAGGCAAGCAACATCATTCTCTGCCCTCTTGGCTGTGGGTCTCAAGCTCCTGTCACCCGGATTTCCTCACTGTAATGGACTCACCTTGAATTGTGAGCTAAAAGAAACCCTTCTTCCCCTAAGCTGTTTTTAGTCAGTTTTTGACACAGCAGCAGAAGTGAAACCAAGATGTGTGTCTGTATGTGGAGGTCGGGATCGACTTTGGGCATCACTCCTTCCTAACCATGCATCCTGGTTGTGCTAAGTCACAGTTTCTCACTAGCCTGGGCTAGCTCAGTGGACTAGACAGACTGGCCAGCTAGCCCCAGGTCTCTGCCCACCCCTGCCTCCCCAGTGACGGGCTTACAAGCACACACCACCACCTTAAGCGAGTTCTGAGGACAGAGCTCAGGGCCTCCTGTTTGCAAGGCAAACTCTGGGCTGTCACTAAACCCTCAGTATGAAGCACACACAAAAAAATTAAATTTTAAAAAAATACAAAATGTGTCTGGAAGTCCTGTTGACACAAACTCAAACCTACTTCCAGTTTTGGCAGCACAGTGCCCTTTCCTGTTCTCTCTGTCGGGTGATTTTTTTTTTTCCCCTCATCAGTTTTGCAGAAGTATGGGTATTCTCATTTCTTGGTGTTGACATGCATGAAAAAGTGCTAAGTAAGTGCAATCATCAAATCTGACTCCGCCTGAGCACGGGAGATGCAGAGACAAACAAAACAGGTGCTTCCTTGACCTTGGGAAACAACCAACTTAGGTGGATTTCTTTTTCTCTCTATTCCCCACACCAGTAAACCCTCTCCCGATTCTCTGGTCTTTAATTTACTTTGAGTTTGGTTTTGACTGTGGTTGTGGTTGTTGTTGTCTTGGGGTTGGATTTTATTATTCCGTTAGGTGATTAATTAAGGGGGTGGCACGTGTGTGCCACAGTGCACATGCGGAGGTCAGAGAACAACTTATAATTGTTAGTTCTCTCCTTCCACCTGTGAGGTCATGAGGCCAAACTCAGGTTGTCAGACTTGGTGCCAAGCACCTTTTACCCCTGAGCCATTTTTGCCTGCCCTGGTTTTGTTGGTTTGCTTGTTGGTTTTCAATTTTGTAAAGATTTCTTTTATCTGTGCGTCTGGGCATATGCTCGTGGATGCATGGATGTGCTTGCAGAGGAGATGAGAGCATTGGATCCCCTTCTGCTAGAGTGACAGGTGCTGTGAGCCGCCTGGGTGGGTGTTAGGATTCAAACTCGGCCCTCCGTAATACATACCAGTGTGTATTCTGAATCACTGAGCCGTCTCTCTCTGACCCAACAGTGTGTTCTGTTTTTGAGAAAAGGTGTAGCTGAGGCTGGCTTCATACTCATTTGTGGCTAAAGGTGACCTTGAAATCCTGTTCCTCCTGTCTCCACAACACAATGCTGGGTGTATAGGCAGGTACCACCATGTCTCTGGTTCGTGTGGTTCTGAGGATAAAACCTAGTGTTTCACTGATGCCAGGCAAGCACTCTGTCAACTGAGATGCATCTCTAGAAGGGGAAACAAAACAACAACAACAAAAACCACGAGCGAAGAAGGGAAGCCAGTGTGGAGAACATAAATTAGAAGCACCCAGCCTCAGATACACTGTATCTAGAACCAGCCAAAATCCTGAGATATCCCTCAAGTGGGGGTGTGGCGAGCCCTGCATGGTGAGCTTCAGCCTAGAAGATCCTCCTGTCACCCTCAGGGGAACAAATCAGACACAGGGAACATGAACCCTGAGGGAAAGAGTTCCTCCCACAATGCTAACAAGGTTCCCCATGTAACTCTTAACAATTAAATTCCAGGAGATGCTCAGTGACAGATGTGAGGTGCCAGCGGATTTGAGCTCTGTCAGAACAGACACCTCCACAAGGGAGCCTATGTTGTGAGGGCAAGGCAGCAGCAAGGAGATATTTACTTATTTCTAAATATCTAGAAGATAAGGGGTACTCCACACCTATCTACCCCATGCATCTTAAGAGGAGGCACAGGCAGGGATACTAGTAAACAAAGAAGACCCTAAAAGAGACAAACTTTGTCCCCTGGAGAAGGGGAAAGGGTCACCATCCCCTGAGCAAATTGAGAGCATGGGAAGAGGGGGGAGGAAGCTACGAGAGTGAGAAGGGAAGAAGAGGAAGGATGCAGAGGTCATGAGGAAGCAGAAATTTTGAGTCAGGTGTAGATTAGAAGAAAGGACATATGACAGGTAGGATTTTAGTTGCGGGGGTGGTAGAGGAGGAGGGGAGGGAAAAGGGAACTGGGATCATCACGTAATTCAATCTTGTTTGTAATTCAAATATATAAAAAAATAAAAAATAAAAAAAAGAGGAGGCCCAGGAAAGAGGGAGCAGGGGCACGGCCTTCACCATGGCCTCAGAGGCTGGAGACATGCCTCAGCAGTTAAGGTCACTTGCTGCTCTTGCAGGGGACAGGAGCTTAGATCCAAGCACCATGGCAGCTCACAGACACCTGTCAGTCACTCCAGCTCCAGGGGATACAAGCTTCCCTTCTCACCTCCATGGGTAGCTGCACACACCTACATATAATATACATCCACACAGATACATACATGTACGTGTACATACATAAAATAAAGCTTTAAAAGGGAGAGAGAGCTGGTCACAGACTCGGGACACTAAGCAGAGGGCAGCCATTCCAAGTTATCACACCCAGGATGGCCTGTGACAGCCAGCCACCGGAGGGCTTAGGGCAAGGCAGCAGCTAGAGCAACACATCCTAAATAATGTCCTCATTACTCCCCCGAAATAATCCTGGGGAAGGAGAAAGAAAATAACTAACCAACTTTCACTTTCACCCACACTTGAGAAATGGCTTATTCCGCCAGCTTGGTGAGTGAGGCTCATGGACGTCCTTCTGTTAGAGAAGCTGCTGACTGTTGCTTGAGCCAACATTTTCCCTCTTTCACTCGGGCTGGAGACACGGCTCAGGTGGTAGCAGGACTGGTTGCTTTTGCAGAGGACCTGGGTTTGGTCCTTAGTACCATCACTCCCTCTGTTGTAATTTAAGAAAAGCGGTGCATAAGAGAAAGATGCCGTGTGGCAGGGTTCAAGCAGAGGGTTGCTTTGTTTTGTTTTGTTTTTGCAGGAGGGAAAGGGATCATAAAAGGTGGAAAGGAAAGGACGGAGACCGGAGACCAGCCTCTGCAGACAGGAGCAGCAGAAGAGAGGAGGAAGGGAGAGAGGAAGGGAGAGAGAGGAAAGAAGGGGAGAGAGAAAGTGGGAACAGACAGAGACAGACAGACAGAGAGAGGGGGGGAGGGGAGAGGGAGGAGGAGAGAGAGGGGAGGGAGGGGGAGGGAGAGAGAGGATGGAGATGAGCAGGACCCTTTTAAAAGGGAACATAGTGAATGTGCACAGGTGGTGCTCTTAGTGGCTACAGCTGAGGGCGTATCCTGTCAGAACCCCAAGGATGGGCCAGTACAGATGCCTGAATACTAACACCTCCCATTAGTAACTCCAGTTCAGATCTGACACCCTCTTCTGACCTCCGAGGGCACTGCATGCATGTGGTGCACATATAAGCAGGCAAAATACCCATACACATAAAATAGAAATAAATGAAAAAAAAGTAATTCTTTCCCTTGCGGATACCTTATCTTGTGCAGTTATAAGCATCCTTCATTGCACCGTTGAAGAAATTTAATGAGGAAAAAAAATCTACATTGCTTATTGTAGTGTCCAATTACACAGCAGAACATTCCTTTTCCTGTGTAGGCAGAAGGCAATTTCCTGTAAGGATTTTAAAAGGTAGGGGGAAAGTGGACTACCTAAGAAGTTCTGTTTGGTTTAAATCTTTTTTCACCTCCATTGTTCTTCGCCTGGAGGCCAGCGTGAGGGTTGCTTTTCTGTAGCATGTGTATACTTGAGGTCATTTGGTGGCACTAAAGCCATGATGGTGAGCCAGGGCCTCTCACAGTGGGCAGGGAATTGGGACTTTTCTGTAAAAGGTCTCATTTTGATTTTTTCTTTTTGAGGGCGGTCCAGGTTGCCTTCCTGCTGTGATGTGTGGCGGCACCCCCATTTTAACACGGACTACTGAAGTGCTTGTCCAGTTCATTTCCATTCCAAACACATCTGATTCAGGGATGTAGCCCCACTGGCAGAGGGCGGACTTGTCTGGCATGCACAGACCCTGGGCTTGATCTCCAGCTCTTCGGGGACTAGGAATGGTGGAGCTTGCCTACAGTCCCAGCCTCGGGAGGAGGGTCAGCTTGGGCCACATAGTTAGCTCTCGGACAGCCTGGGCTGCATGAGATTCCTGTTCAAACAAGTAACCAAAAGCACGGGGCTGGGGGGGGGCGGCAGGTCTGGCAAAATGCTTTCCCTGTAAGCCTGGGGGGCTGGGCTGGATCCCCAGGACCCACATTTTAAAAATCTGGGTGTGGTATAGAGGTAAAAGTAGGGACATTCGTGAAGCTTCCTGACCAACCAACCCAGCCTGGTGGGTGAGCTTCAGGCCCTGCCTAAAAAAAAAAAAAAAAAAAAAAAAAAAAAAAAAATAGTAGATCACTCTTGAAGGGTGACATTCAAGACTCACTTCTGGTCTCCACACATATACACTAACACATACATGTGTTCTCTCTCTCTCTCTCTCTCTCTCTCTCTCTCTCTCTCTCTCTCTCTCTCTCTCTCACACACACACACACACACACACACACCTTAAAATAAATCAAATTATGAACCCTAAATGAGTCCTCCTGCCCTCATCTTGGGCTGACTCACTGGGACTCCATCTGGCTTCCTGATAGCCCTTCAGCTCTAGGATCAGCCCAAACTCCAGGATGAAATACAAAAAGATCTCTTTGCTAGGACAGGGTGTCCTCTGAAGAGGCCCTTAACTTGTATAGCAAAGCACCCTAGTTCAGTAGCTAGAACACCAAGTGTGTTTTCCTCACTCACTGTTCTCTGGGGGTTTTCAGGTATTATAGCTTGAGATGGTGAGAGGCAAGCCTTGTGATGAGGAGCTGGAAGGCAGAGGCCAGCAAAGCAGCGAGACAGTGTGTTCCCCAGCTGTTTTCCTTCAACCATCTTCCTATTATGAACTAGAAGACCCTACTGTGCCGCCCCAGGGCCTGGATTCCCTTCCCCAATAAAGACCCTATCCAAGCCCTTCTTCGTCTCCAGGTCAGAAGCAGGTAGGGGTATCCCACGCCAGCCCTACTCTGTGTCTAGGAGGTTCATGCCAGCACCCTTTCTAGTCACTTCACCTTCCCCCTGGAGCCAGAAGTTCTCAAAATCTGTTTCACTTTGTAAAGAGACACCAGGCCTCTTTACAGCCTCCAGGCCCCAGGCTGACATCTAAAAGACAATAGAGATTCAGGGCTTTCCAGAAATTGTGGCTGGGTAGAATAAATTTCCAAAATATACAGGCCCCGACAATACTGTCTAAAAATAATTAAATAAAAATTTCATCAGGCTGTGGTGGCACACACCTTTAATCCCAGCACTTGGGAGACAAAGGCAAGCAGATCTCTATGAGTTCAAGGCCAGCCTAGTCTATAGAGTGAGTTCCAGGACAGCGAGGGCTATACAATGAAACCCTGTTTCAAAAAACCAAATTAATAATAATGATAATAACAATAATAATAATAAAATAAAGAGTTTCTCGGATAATGTGCAGGACTCCACTGAACTAAAACCTAATCTACCCTGTCAGACTTTGGCAAGAGTTTGTTTGTAATTTATAACCAGCTAGGATGCACAGAAGGGAATGCTAAAAGGGTGATTTGTGCTGGGGAGCCAAGACAACCTAGTGGACCTTCCTGAGAAAATTCAGGAGATTGGGAATGCAGCTCAGTAGCAGAGCACAAGCTTAGCGTGCATGAGACCCTGTCTGTTATCCCAAACACCACCAAAATCACAATAGAGAGAGAGGAGGCTCACCAGTGTATCTACGTCGGTGCTCATCGACTCTGCTGACTTTAGCCCCACTCTCCCTCATACCCAGGCTCATATAGCTGTCAACTGTTCGCCAAGGGCCTCTGTGCCTCCCTCCATAAGTCTCATTCTCTGCCAGGCAGCCTGGCCATGCTCTAGGGCAGTCAGAAGGAAGTAGTGGAGAAAGATAAAAGTATTCTAGGGCTCAAACAGGTCTAGGTGACTACAGACCATGTAAAATCATGTGCAGAATGGATTTAAATGACAAAGAGACAGACACCATCTCCTAAGCAAAAGGAACTGTGGAGTCATAAGGCAAAAGGCCATGGAGTTGGAGAGGACCAGAGATTGGATACCCTCAAAACAAACCATCTACCTGGCCCAGCACCCTGCCCTGCCCTTGAGGCAGGGTTGTTCCCCAACACTGCCCACAACTGCCCCACAAGCTCAGGCCAAGAGAAACCTGCAGGTAGCCTGAGAATTGCACAATTCCAGAAATCACTGGAATTCTGAGCACCCACAGGAATGAATGGGACTTGACAGTCCACCCACAGTCTCATAGGTCATCAATGATGGGGCCAGCCTGCTGGAGTCTCACTCAAGATGGCTATCAGAGTCCAGAGATGGTAGGAAAAGGAAGACAGCGCAATTAGCAGGGTAGAGAGGGAGAGGCAGAGCATCCAGGTCTGGATCTAGATACAAGCTGCACTGTCGAGCCATGTGGAGTTCATATTAAACCCCATTTCCTGAAAATCCCCTGTGTATACTGTCTGCAAAAACAAAAGGGCCAAATTCTTCATATCTGTCTCTCAGTAAATGCCTTTTGCTAGGTAATATTGTAGGCCTTCCAGTCAGATACCTATTACTATGCCTTCTACCTCTAGCTGATGGGTGTGTGTGTGTGTGTGTGTGTGTGTGTGTGTGTGTGTGTGTGATATACATGTGTGTATACACACATGCAGGTGCTCACACCCATGCATGCACATGGAGAGGCCACCTTATTTCCCTATACACTTCATTTCTTGAGACAAGGTCTCTCTGTGAACCCGAACGTTGTAGTTTTTCAGCTAGGTTGGTGGCTACCAAGCAATCCTCTTGTCTCTCTCCTCCCACTTGCCCAATCCAAAGCAGTGGGGTTACAGGTGCAGTGCCATAGCCATGCCCAGCTTTTAACATGGTGGCTGCAGATCCAAACTCAGGTTCTCGTGTTTCTACAGCAAGCACTCTTACCCACTGACCCATCCTCCCAACCCCCTGGCTAGCCTTTGGTTGACAGGAAGATAAAATGGGTTTGTTTTTGCCAGGTTGTCATTGTAGCTCACATGGCTGAGTAAGATTGTTGAATATTTGTCTCCCTCTGTAACAGGAACAGAACCTTCCGGCATGATAAAAGCTAGCCATTAGGGATGAAGCTTCCAGCTCAGTACTTGCATGATCTCTCAATAGCTAGCTGAAGAATCCACACCTATGCACATATAGATAGGACTATGTGCTTTGGGCAGGTCTTAAGAAAAAGGGGAAGAAAGAGAGCGCATGGAGTTTGGAAGGAAAGCGGGGGTACAGGAGAGGAAGGGAAGGCAGGGATGGGAGTGGGTTTGATCAAAGAACATTGTAAGCATGCATGAAATGCTCAAACAATTAAGAAATTATTCTAAAGATGCCATGAGAGTGGTAGTGGGCCAGGCTCAAGACAGAATCTCAAAGGGTACACAATTCCATGCCAGATGTTTAATATTTTCCAGCACCTAAGTGAGTAAATATATAAGTAATATATAAGCTTGCCAACAAAGGAGAAAACCAATGTGGAAAGAAGCAAGCTTCTCAGTTACCCTGGCTGAACTAGACCATCAGGAGCAGATCCCCCAAGTCCATAGGAGAACCTCTCTTCAACTCAGCAGGGCAGCCTACCCAGCCCACAGCTGACCAGAGCCCTCAGGACAGCTCAGCCCAGACCAGAACTTTCCAAGGCCTTTGCTTTTCTGGCGTGTTCATGCGGCAGATTACATTGATGCATTTCTCAAACAGACACCCTTGAAGTTTCTAGGATAAATATGACTGGTTACACTCTCCTGTTTATAATTGTTGGATTCTAATTTGTTGACTTTTGTTGAATAGTTTTAAAGTTGTAAAAATTTGTAAACACACACACACACATGCGTGTGCACACACACAGACACACACATGCATGTGCACACACACACACACAGCACTCAGATAACAACTTATAGAAATCTGTTCTCATCTTCCACCATGTTGGTCCTGGGACTTGAACTCAGGCCATCAAGCTTGATAGCAAGTGTCTTTACCCACTGAGCCATCTCTCCAGCCCACTTATATTCTCTTTATATGTGTGGTCACTGCCACAAACATTCACTGAACACTGCTTTAGCTGGGATCTGACATTGTTTTGTCTTCCCATCTTCATTCATTTCAAAATATTCTGAACTCCCCTTCAGACTTCCTCTTTGATGCATAGACTATTCAGAATTTCATACGCACTAAGTTTCCCAGTGCTGATGGCTTTGAATCTTTTCGAACTTCCAGTTTGCTTTGCCAATGGTCACTGTTTTGTCTGCCTCCTTTCAGCTCTGCTGGCTTTGCTTTATGTGTTTTGGGGTCTCCGGCAGCAGTAACAGATTTGTCTATTTCTGTTTGCAGCATGGTCCCTTGCCTCCTTTGTTTTGACCCTCTGTCGTTAGGCAAGGCGCATTAAGGGTGACTTTCTTCTTGTGAGAACCATTTCCTTTATCATCATACAATGCTTGTCTTCAGCCTGACTCACTGTCCTTGCTCCAAACTCTGCTTTGTCCAAAATTAACATAAGTACTCTGAAATTATTTTGACTAGTGTTAGCATGGCTTATCTTTCTCCATCCCTTCATTTTCATCTATCTGTTGCTTTGCATTTAAAGTGGATTCCTTATAAGACAATAAATAGCTTTGTCTGATGGTTCTAACCCATTCTGTCAGTCTGTCCTTTAACTGGTATACTTTGGCATTCATTTTTAAAGTGATCCTGATATATTTGAATAAATATCTACCTGGTAGGTAATCTTTTTTGCTATCCATTGCCTTTGTGTCTTTTAAAAGACATATGCATATACATCATTTAGGATTAAAAGAAATCTTTGTAAAAAAGAACAAAAAAAAATGTTCTAGGGGCTGGAAGATGGCTCAGAGGTTTAGAGCACTGGCTATTCCACCCAATGACCTGAGTTCAGTTCCCAGAATCCATGTGGTAGCTCACAATCATCTGTAAGTTCCAAGGGATCTAGCACCTCTTCTATTCTGTGGGGCACCAGGCACATATGTGGTGCACATACATACACGCAGGCAAACACACACATAAAATAAAATAAACCTTCTTTAGCGAGATACAGAGTTCTACATGAGTGGCGTTTTTCCTTTGGTCATTTATCTCCCTCTGCCCATCTTGCTGTGCTTATCTGAGCGGACATGGGATGTCATCCCCAGCCTGGTCTATAGGGGAGGGTTCCTTCCTCAGCCTTCTTTCAAGACTTTCTGGCTTTGAATTTCTGTAATTTGCAAGTTATATGCTTAGGTGTGACTTCTCTTTTTGCATTTATTTATTTATTCTGTTCTGGCAGGCATGACATCATGCATGTAAGGAGGTCAAAGGATAGCCCACAGGAGTTGACTCTCCTTTTCCGTGTGGGTCCCACAGATCAAACTTAGCTCATTGGGCTTGCAGAAGGTGCCTTTACCCACTGGACCATTTCATCATACCAGATGTAACTTCTTAACATATTTATCCTACCTGGTGGTTTCTAGTCATTCTGGATCTCTGAGTCAATGTCTCGCATTACTTTTAGGAAGAACTCAGCCATTGCCACTTCAATCTATTTTCCTGGTGCTTCTTTTTGCTCTTGGTATCTTATTGGCTTTTTGTTACTCTCCAAAACATTTTATGTATTCCATTCCAGTTTTTTTTTAATGTGCATTAATGTTTTGCCATGGGTTTCAGGTCCCCTGGAACTGGGGCTACAGATAGTCATGAGCCGCCATTTGGGTGCTGGGAGTTGAACCTGGGTCTTCTAGAAGAGCAATCAGTACTCTTAATGGCTGAGCCATCTCTCCAGCCCCCTGTTCCAGTTTTTGGGGTTCTTTTGTTTGTTTGTTTGTTTGTTTGTTTGTTTGTTTGTTAATACTTGTGTCTCTTTGCTTTTCAGTTTCAGAAATTCCTATCAACCTAACTTCAAGCCCACTGAGTCTTTCTCCAGCTGTGTCCCATTTGCTAGTGAGCCCATAGAAGGCTTCCCTTACTTCTGTTCCTACAGTTTTCACCTAAGCTCTGAGAGTCTGCAGCTTTCTGCTTGCATTATCCCTCTGCCTTGCATGTTATCAGCTTTTCTCATCCAAACCCTTAGCATGATAATGGGGAATCCGGTCAAATTCCCAGTGTCTGATGTTTGCCCTTTCTCCTTAGACTGTGTTGAGCTACTCGAAACAGACTGCTGGCTTCAAACTGGTCTCCTCTTCATCAGGCAGTTCTCCAACCGCCCTGAGGCCTTCACAGCTGTCCCTCTGTACCAGAGCTTTAGGAATATCTTTCCAGATTTCTATTTCCTATTAGATTGTGTCTGGAAAATAGATAGAAAGGGGCACTCCTATGTAGTCTCTGGGGGTGCTGCACGCACACAGCTGTGGGATTTCTCTTGATTGCAATCGGAGCAGAATGTCTTCAGAAACATGTGAGGGACTGAGTTTATCACCACACAGCAGAGGAAAAGAGGAAATGGTTAATGGATTGCTCAGCTCCTTATCCTGATCATAACTGTACTGTTCAGCATTAACATAAAACTCACTGCTATCTGAATTAAGCATGGACCCTGTGTCATGTCATCTGACAAGGGACTGTGCCTCCACCATTGCCACCAGGGACAGACAGGCAGTGGACTATTGCCACACAGGAGCTCCGTCCTGTAAGACTGTAGCTCTGTACTCTGTCAAGTACATATAAAATAAAAAGGAGGCCGAGGGGATGGTTCACTTGACTGCAAAGCACTTGCTGTGCAAACAGGAGGAACTGAGTTTAATCCCCAGAATCTACATAAAAAAGCCAGGTGTAATGGAGCAAGTCTATGGTCCCAGCACTGGGGAGGTGAGACAGGCAGATCCCTGATGCTTGCTGGTCATCCAGCCTAGCCTACTTGATGAGCCTCAGGCCAATGAGAGTCTCAAAAAGCAAACAAACAAACAAACAAACAAAGGCAAACACACACACACACACACACACACACACACACACACACACACACACTAAAAAACTCCATCAACAACAAAACACAAGGAACATAGCTCCTGAGGAATGGCCTCGAGCTCCCACATAACACATAGAAGAACAATGCACTTGTAATCATACCCACAAAACAAATATATACCTGCTGCTCACACATATACATGCAAACGCAAAATTGAAAAAGAAAATCTACAATTGATATTGGCTGGCAACATGACTCAACTTACAGTCATCAGACAGTTATCACCTGAGAAATTGTCTACATGGGATTGAACTATTAGTCTGTCTGTGAGGATTTTCCTGATCATGAATTGATATACGAGGATCCAGCCCACTGTGGGTGGTACCATCCCTAGGCAGGTGGTTCTAGGTTGTAAAAGAAAGTTAAGCATGAAACTGTGAACAAGCCACCAAACAGTATGCATCCATGGTTTCTTCTTCAAGCTCCAGCATTGAATTCCTGCCCTGACTTCCTTCAATGATGGATTATCCCAGCTTTAAGAAGGTTGGAAACCAGTGATTCCATGGGTAAAAGTAATGTGGGAAATTACCAATACAGAGCCAGGTAGAAATACGAGGGATTTTAATAAGGAAAAAGCCTTACTTACAGAGCAACCTAGCCAGCCGGCGGGCAGCAGTCTGTACAGCAAGCCGAAAGTGAAACCAGCCACCTGAATGCCCTCACTCTACGTCACCCTGACCACACCCTCGCAGGTGTGGTCAGGCACACCTGTAACCAGCCCATAAGCAGGCATGGCTACAGCATCCCCTACATAAAGGACCTGAGTTCAAATCCCCAGATCCCACATAAAGCTAGGCTCAGTAGCATATATCTGTCATTCTAGCACTTCCACTAAGAAATGGGATGCAGAGAGAGAAGCCCCAGAAGCTCATAAGCCACCTAGCCTAATGTACACAGTAGCTCACAGCAAAAGGGACTGTGTCAAAAAATGGCTGACACCCAAGGCTCTCTTCTGCCCTCCACATGCACTTTGTAGCATGCACACACCACACTCTTATACATGAACATACACACACACACACAAATATTTTTAAAAGTCAAGTATGTATGAATGCATTTATCTAATTATTCTTCATCAGATATCGGGGTAAGAACCTGAATGATCAGATAAGTGGCAGAGAAGCAACCATTCCTCCACCCAAAAAGACTGACACCCTCTCTAAGCCCTGCCCTACTACTTCCTGTCCTTCTGTCTTTAGACTTCCAAAACCTCTATGGTTAATTTTGGTCAGCTAGTAGCTAGGTCCACCCTCTGATTCAAAGCAAACTTTATTGGCAGTCTCAGGAGCAACAGAATGCAATCAAAGTATCACACGACAATATAATTGAAAAAGTAACTGTTACATTTACCTGGATAGTATACAAAAATTGCTCAAGTAGAGTTAGAGCATTTAGTTTAGTCATCCGTTTAATGGGTGAATCAGCTTTTACTCACCAATTTCTTCCTTCCATGCATTTCCATGGACATCAAAAAATAAAGATCCTGCTATTTCAGAAGTGTCTGTGGGGCTGGAGAGATGGCTCAATGGTTAAGAGCGTGTCCTGCTCTCACAGGCTCTAAGTCTAGTTCCCAGTGTCTATGATGAGTGGCTCACAGCTTCCAGTAACTCCAGCTAGGGGTCTCCAGTGCCCTCTTCTGGACTCTACAGGCACCTGCACACATGTGTGTACATACATATGCACATGTACACATTAATTTTTAAAAATCTTTCTAAGGCAGACGCCTTTAATCCCAGCACTCCGGTAGCAGAGGCAGGTGGATCCTTGTGATTTAGGGGTCAGCCTGGTCTTCAAAGTGAGTTCCAGGACAGGCAGAGCTGTTACACAGAGAAACCCTGTCTCAAAAGAAGGAAAAGAGGAGGAGGAACAGCAGACAGCATTGCTCCTCACATAGGCTTTTACATCTTCTGTTTGATAGAAGTTAATCCTCCCACAGATGTCACAGAAGCAAGGTTAGCCACACATTCACATACAGACTTAGAAGGTCTTAAAGGGACAGGGGCCAACAGGTGCATGCCATCTTAGAGTGTGGCTTTTGCAAACGCAAACCCTTTCTTTGTGCTAAACGGAGATTGCACGGACATTCAGAAGTGAAATTAAATAAGGGAACGACGGCCTGCTTGAGTTGTTTATTATTTGTGCCAATCTAGGAAAGTACATTAGACCCCAATGGAGAAACTTCTAGTGCGGCTGAATGGCAGTGTGGTTATTGTTTATTGCAAAAAAAAAAAAAAAAAAAAAAATGAACTAGGCTAACTCCATGAAACTACATTTTGATAAATGTTGCTTAAGACAACCAAAATAATTATATACTTTTTAATGATCTGAATTCCCTCCCACTAGGTTTAGCCCAAGTTTCTCTTGTAAGCAAGAAAAGCCAGCTCAGATGGCATGAGCAAAGGGAGGCATCCAAAGGGTGGTTAGCTGCTAGTGAAGTCCTCTGGAGATCCAAAAAACCAGGCCTGAGCTGTGAAATGAAATTAGCTTTGCTATAAAATTCATACCTGCAAGAAATTGATGGTCTTTAGCGAAGAGTCCAAATACCATAGCAGAGAGAGCATGGCAGTCCAGGAGGCTTGTGTGACCTCCTGCCTCACTAAAGCTGTCCCTGTCACTCCCTCCTCACAAAACAGATGGATGCTTGCACTGTGTGTCTTTGTCATTCCAAGAGGAAGTCCCCCTCCCCACCTACTTGTCACAGCAAGGTGACTGCAACAGGAAGCCTGGCAAACTGTTGGGGGAGATGAAATAACTGCCTGACTTAATTATTGATGAATAACACCTAAAGTCAGCTCTTTATTTCAGTACATAGCTCAGGATGAAATTGGGGAATGCTCCATGGTGCTCAACTCTTCCTGGCTTTTGTTAATCCCAACAGCAAGAACCAGACCACTGCCACAATTTGAGGCAAATTTGAAGCAAGCTTGATTATTTTTTAATTGGAGTACACCCAAGAGCTGGCCAGCAACTGTCTCCTAAGCCTGGTTAGAGAGCAGCCCTGAATCTATCCCCTCCCACTTGCCACCCCCACTTTTGAGGGGGTTTTGGCTTTTTAAGACAGGGTTTCTCTGTGTAGCTTTTGGAGGCTGTCCTGGAATTTACTCTGTAGATCAGGCTGGCCTCAAACTCACAGAGATCTACCTGCCTCTGCCTCCCAAGTGTCAGGATTAATGGTGTGCGACATCACTGCCCAGCCTCTTGGGCCCCTTTTAAGGAGTAGTTGTAAAGAGGGACAATGGACAAAGGGGCAATAAGGAAATACATGAAAGAGCTCAGGGAGGGTAAGGGGTATTCTCAAAAACAAGTCAAGGTCATGGGTTGGGAAAGGGTTAGGGTTACAGAGAGCAACTCAAATGGAAACTTGGTTTTGACAATACAGCATAATGGCTCTTGCCTTCAAAATGGAGTCAGGCAGGTTCCTCACTTCATGTTAGGAGGGCGGGAGAGACAGCCGGTTTCTATTCTCACAACCTTTCTCTTTCCGGAATCACTCATGAGCACATAACCTTTTTAAAAATGGTGTGTGTGTGTGTGTGTGTGTGTGTGTGATGTATGTGAGTTTCAAGGAGACCAGAAGAGGGCATTGGATCCCTGGAGCTGGAATTACAGGCACTTGTGAGTTGCCCCATGTATGCTTGGAATGAAATTTCCGTCCTCAGGAAGAGCAGCAAGTGCTCTTAACAGCTGGACCATTGATCTTGTCCCTAAGGTCACAGCCTTCCATCTGAACAGGCTTCCTCTCCCACCCACATTAGGAGATGAAGATCATGTCCTAGTAACTATGGTTACTTCCCATCCAAGCTAACTCTCTCTCACCTTGCCACTTCCCAAACTTACCGGTAGAAGCTGTAACCTACAGACACCAAAAGACAGCTGTGTGTCCCCTAAAGATGTAGGGCAGAATGGAGAAGACAAAAATAGACAGTGCCTCATCAGAAAAGAGATCCTCCTTCCCCTCAGGAGGAAGGCACTTTACCTCAATAAGGGTGACGCCCAGGCAGGAGGCCAAAGCTTTTCAAGCCATTAGCTGTGTCTGCAGTCTCAGAAATGGCAGTTTTTCCTATTAGTTTGCTTTTAGACCCAGAAACACATAAACTGCAAGTCCCCAAATTCTTTCACTGCAGACCACTAACCATGAATTCCACAAGCAAACATTATTAAAAGTAGGCCCAGTGTTAGTGCAGACAGACACCTCCCTTCAAGGTGCAAATGTGGGAGCTCAAAGGTGCTGTCTCAGATGGAAGCCTCTGAACTCTAATTACCACTTGCTGCTGACATCTAACCATGGCTGGTATTGAGCATCGTGGGATACAGAATGTTGCTATTTGCAAAACCCACCTCCCTCCCAGGCATGAAGGATACACCTCTGTTCTCCATGCTAGTGAGCATCTGAGACGGACTGGTTAAGTGTCGAGCTGCATGGCGTCTTGGGAAAATCATGACATCACAAAATACGGCATGTGTGTTTTTCTTAGCTTGTGTATGCTAACAAGCAAACCTGGAGGTACCCGGATAGGAAAGCCAGTGCCCTCTAAGATGCAAATGCCACGGCCAGAGAGGAAACAAGAAGGGTGTGGTGACATAGTCCTCCAGTCCCACTGGGGCAAGATTGTGAGTTTGAGGTCAATCAATGGTGGCTACATAGCAAGACTGTTGAGAGAGATCGTAGGGAGAGGGGAAGGGGAGGGGAGGGGGGGAAGGGAATGAAGGGGTGGAGGAAGCATATACACTTGGGGCACATAGGGTTAAGCAGTGAGGTGCTGGGTGAAATGCTAGAAAGACAGACATGCACAGTGAAGAAACCCTGCCCCTCACAGAGCTATGGCCTTTGGGAAGTTGACAGATGTTACAAAAGGACAGCATGGGCGGCTGTGGCTGTGGCTGTGGCTGTGGGTTATAGAGCAGAGACATTACATTTGCTGGGCCAGGAAAGGCTTCCCTGCAAGAGTGACCAGGAAGCTGAAACTGCAAAGATCTGTGTGTTGTTCATCAGAACATGGCAGCTCATGGTGGTACCCACAGAGATTCGCAGCACAGGCAGCCCCCACCTGGACATCTCCACACCCCACCAGCTGCCACCCCCACCTGGACATCTCCACACCCCACCAGCTGCCACCCCCACCTGGACATCTCCACACCCCACCAGCTGTCACCCCCACCTGGACATCTCCACACCCCACCAGCTCCCAACCCCACCTGGACATCATCTCCATACCCCACCAGCTGCCACCCCCACCTGGACATCTCCACACCCCACCAGCTCCCAACCCCACCTGGACATCATCTCCACACCCCACCAGCTGCCACCCTCACCTGGACATCTCCACACCCCACCAGCTGTCACCCCCACCTGGACATCTCCACACCCCACCAGCTGCCACCCCCCCACCTGGACATCTCCACACCCCACCAGCTGTCACCCCCACCTGGACATCTCCACACCCCACCAGCTCCCAACCCCACCTGGACATCATCTCCACACCCCACCAGCTGCCACCCTCACCTGGACATCTCCACACCCCACCAGCTGTCACCCCCACCTGGACATCTCCACACCCCACCAGCTGCCACCCCCCCACCTGGACATCTCCACACCCCACCAGCTGTCACCCCCACCTGGACATCTCCACACCCCACCAGCTCCCAACCCCACCTGGACATCTCCACACCCCACCAGCTCCACCCCCACCTGGACATCATCTCCATACCCCACCAGCTGCCACCCCCACCTGGACATCTCCACACCCCACCAGCTCCCAACCCCACCTGGACATCATCTCCACACCCCACCAGCTGCCACCCTCACCTGGACATCTCCACACCCCACCAGCTGTCACCCCCACCTGGACATCTCCACACCCCACCAGCTGCCACCCCCCCACCTGGACATCTCCACACCCCACCAGCTGTCACCCCCACCTGGACATCTCCACACCCCACCAGCTCCCAACCCCACCTGGACATCATCTCCACACCCCACCAGCTGCCACCCCCACCTGGACATCTCCACACCCCACCAGCTCCCACAAGGCAGGGCACGCTAATGCACCACCAGCAAGCTGTCTGCCTCATTCTGACAGGAAGACAATAAGAGAAATAAGAGGACTACTTTCAGCTCAAGAAAGGTTAAATGGAAAATTCCAGTTTCCTGAGGGGGGGGGAGTTTCTCAAATGAGCAGGTTTGGATTTTGTAAGATGGGTGGTCACAAACTCCCACCCAAATCACAGTAACTACATTTTCTCACAGTCAAGAAGGCTTCACTGTTTTGAGGCTGTCCTTAGAAGATAATAAGATGAGAAAAGGGCTATGTTATAAATGAAACAGGAAGGAAGTGTCTCTTGTCAATCTCTTGACAAATGTATTTGAAAACTTTCCTCCTAGAGGGTGCAAAAGAGAGATGGAGAAAGAGAGAAATAACAGCAGGTGTTATCACAGCCGATATCGCTTTTATGTTTAAAGATAAATGTGCATCGCTTTCCTAGAATGCCACGCTTCAGGCAGAAGCGAAGTTGTTGATCTCACACATCTCACAAACATGATGAACAGAGCCCAGCTTAACCAGCCATGCTCTAGCTGTCAACCACGTGCCTGCTGGCATTAGATCGCAGTGACAAGGCTGCATGCAGAACCTCTTTGGCAAACTGGTTCTTGCAAGCAGGAAAATTACATAAGAACAAATGGCTTGTCTTTTAAGATGGGTGTGATTTGGGCTAGGGTATTGGGGATGTCCTTCTGTATGCTGTGAATATATGTTTCTCTTATTGGTTGATGAATAAAGCTGCCTTGGCCAATGGACCGGCAGGATTTAGTCAGGCAGGAAATCCAAAGAGGAATAGAGAAAGGGAATAGGGGGAGTCAGGGAGATGCCATGTAACAGCTCAGGAAACAAGAGACCTGGGCATCACCGGTAAGTCAAGACCCCCTGGAGATACACAGATTAATAAAAATGGGTTAATAATTAAGAGAGAGCTAGCCAATAAGAAGCTGAACCATCAGCCAAACAATTTATAATTAATATAAGCCTCTATGTGTTTATTTGGGACTAAATGGCTGTGGGACCAGGCAGGATAGAAACTTCCCTCTATACTAGATAAATGACTCAGTCAGTCAAGTGCCTACCAGACAAGTATGAGGACCTGAGTTTGGATTCCCCAGCACCCATGTAAAAAGCTGAGCATCTGTTTATGTCTGTAACCCCAGAGCTGAAGACCATAGAGGCCCTGGAGATCACTGGCCAGCCAGCCTAGCCGAATGGCAAGCTTCAAGTTCAGTTAGAGATCTTGTCTCAAAGAATTAGGTAGAGAATAATTGACAATGACACCCAGTGTCAGCCTCTGACCTCTGCATACAACAGATGCGTGCGCACACATAGACCACACATACAAAATCTGGTTATGTAGCCATAACATAAAAATGTTCCCTGATATAATTCTCATGGTGGAGATGCTAGTTTCTTCTAGGGATTATTTTAGCCACATACAGTGTCTTCTTCATTAGTTATACAAAGAACACGAGACAGAAAGGAAGGCTGCTTGGCACTCTGCAAGCTCAGCCTGTCACCCTCAGCCTGCATCCCAAGGACATCTCCCCCCCACCCCCTGCTGCTTCCTTTCTCCTGAATTGGTTTCAGCTGTTCTCATTTCACTACCAAACAAATTTAACCAAGTCCCCCCAGCAAACCTCATAGGCATTCTGTAGATCAAAACCCCCTGAGCTGGGAGATGCCATGCTAAAAAAAGAGCAGAGCACTTGCTCAGCCCCAAAGCTGGTTTACCAAGTACATGGGGCCTGTGTGGGACACACCCGTCCAGGTGCTCGCTGGTGCAGGTGACAGGCAGAAAGATCAGAGGAGGGTTTCTCTGGCTGTCCTCTGAAATAAATGTATCTTTGACTTTGAGTTTGGGGACACACAAGTCTCTAAAAAAATGCTCCCGGGTAATGTCATTTGTCATGATAAATTTGTTGGGTGGGAATAAAAGCCTGAAAGTTACATCTTAATCAGCTCAGAAAGAAAATCTCTTGAGGAGACTATAGCAAAGCAATAGGAGATTTTGTTTTGTTTTGTTTTCTCTTTAAAAGTGAAAGACCGTTTTTCTATGGTGATGTTCTTGTCAAGAGAAAGCTGCATTTTGCCTTGTGTATGATGTTGCTTGAACAATTATTATTTCTGCCACCCGTCTGTGTGTGATAGGAATGATTGCCATGTTCCCACCGGGGCTAATGCTCATTAACTAGTAAAACAGGTTTCATTTCCTCCAAGCATTGGCAATGCATTTGAAAAGTCGATCTCTCGGTGAGGAATCAGTCAGTTCAAGTAAGACACAAAGAACTCTCCACATGCCAGTCAGGTGTTCATAAACCAGGGATGGAGTAAATTTAAATCTCCTTCCGGGAGGCATAACAGCCAAGCAATTGGACAACTTCTTGATCCCTTACTTTCTACATCTTTCTGCCTCTAACACCAGAAAAAAAATTCTCTAAAATTCAGGCTCTTAAGCCTGACTCAGTTTAGCCAGTGAAGTGTCTCCTGTGCAACCAGGAGGACCTGAGTTCAGGTCCCCAGAACCCATATAAAAAGCTAAGTGTGGCCGGGTGTTGGTGGCGCACGCCTTTAATCCCAGCCCTCGGGAGGCAGAGGCAGGCAGATCCCTGTGAGTTCGAGGCCAGCCTGGTCTCCAGAGCGAGTGCCAGGATAGGCTCCAAAGCTACACACAGAAACCCTGTCTCGAAAAACAAACAAACAAACAAACAAAAGCTAAGTATGGCAGCATCCATAACGCTGGTGTTGATGGAAAGCAGCATGCAAGAAGCTCAGAAGCAGCCCAGCCAAATCACTGCAGTTCAAATCCAGAGGGAGGCTCTGCCTCAAAAACATACAGGTGGAGAGCCATCAAGGAAAGGCAGCCAGGGTTCAACCTAGGGCCTCCACCGGCCCATGTGATCACATGCACATGTGCACATTCCCACACTAGCAAGTGCAAAGACACACAAACACACCGCAACACATGTAACACACACACACCACAGCACACGTATAACACACACACAACAACACACATATAACATACACACCACACACACATATAACACACACACCACAACACACATATAACACACACACCACACACACATATAACACACACACACTATAACACACACACACACACACACACACACCATAATGCACATATAACACACACACCACAACACACATATAACACATATATACACAAGCACACCACAAGACAATGCATACATCTATGCGCGCGAGCGCGCGAGCGCGCACACACACAGACACACACACACACACACACACACACAGGCTTAGATATAAATATTAGCTGATGGATAGATTGTAAATTTTCCTAATATTAGTTAGTAAAAATAAAGACGCCAGATTGACTTTTGGTTTATGTATTAAAGCAATTACTGTTGCTATGTCCATGTCTGACAAGATGGGACTTAAGGTAGGAAGTGTTCGTCCTAGCTTGCAGTGGGAGGAGCTACAGTGCATCGTGGCAGGAAAGGTGTGGGTCTAGAAACACATGGCTACCATCACCCTGAACCCTCAGCCGGGAAGCAGAGGGAGCAGACAGGACGCGAGGAGGACGTCAGGAAATGAAGACTGGTAAACTTCCTCCAGCAAGGCTTCACCATTTAAAGCTTTTACAGCCTTTCAAAACAACACCACCAGTAAGAGACCAGGTCTTCTTCCTTCCTTTCTTCCTTCCTTCCTTCCTTCCTTCCTTCCTTCCTTCCTTCCTTTCTCTCCTTTTCTCCTTCCATTCTTGCATGTGCCTGTGGTGTGCATGTTTCTGTGTGTGGGCGTGCGTGCACATATGTTTGTGTGTGTGGAGACCTGAGGTTGATGTTTAGAGTGATCCTCCATGACTCTTCTACCTGAGTTATTAAGGCAGGGTCTTTCACTCAAACCCAGAGCTCACTGATAGGACTAGTCTTGCCAGCTAGCTTGCTCTGGGGAATCCCCCAACTCAGTCTTCCAAGAGTGGACTTGCAGGCCAACCGCCACACCCATCCAGCATCTATGGATGTGTGTTCTGAGGACCTGAGCTTCATCCTCCAGCTTAGGCTTTAAACACAGAACTTTCTCTCCAGCCCTTTTTCTCCTGTGTTTGAACACAGGAGCCTGGAGGAGCCATTTCACATCCTTAAGTCAGTTGAAGCAGGGATGTGGAAAATGACCTTCATCTATCTGAAAGACTGACCTTGTCTCCCTCAGAGGAAACCTGTTTGACAAGATTCAAGTTCAGATTTATCTGGAAGATTGACAACTCTTTCCTACCCCTCCTCTTTCCTCAAACTGACTCATATTCTAGACACACACACACACACACACACACACACACACACACACACACACACCAGAGGCTCTGACTTCTAGGGGAGACACAGTCACCCCAGGGGCACTTCATGGCTCTAAAGAGAAAGCCTCCTGCATGTTCTCGGGGAATTTTCCTATTGATAGATTCAGGGCTTTTAAACTTTATCCTGATTCTTTTAATCACCCCCACTTCCTAAGTTTGTTTTTCTGTTCTTAAATATCTTTAATCTCCTTACTCCTTTGTCAGTGGCTTTTCACAGAATGGATTTACACTTGGCCCACATGCAGCGGGAAGATCTCTGTAATACCCAAGAGCACCCCTTCCCAAGCAACAGACCTTCCTTTCTCTGATCTCCTCTTCCACACGAACCAAAACTGTCTCTGTCTCCAGGAAAGAAAGTGGGAGAGTGGGACACGAAGAAGGGAGTGAAAGGGACTTTCCCCCTCTCTTTCCTTCATAATGTCAAGTAACACAAGGCAAGAATCTTGCAAGAGGAACTTTGGTTGGCTTGAACGGTTTCTCTGCTCCGGATTTCTGTCTGTCCGTTCTTCCTTCTTTCCTTCCTTTCTTCTTTCTTTCATTTTCCCTTCCTTCATTTTATTCTTTCTTTCACAGTTGGTGTGTGTGTGTGTGTGTGTGTGTGTGTGTGTGTGTGTGTGTGTGTGTACGCGCACGCACGCTTGCTCACACATAAGGGTGAGGCATGAATGTGTCACCAGGTATCTGTGGAGGTCAGAGAACAACCCTCAGGTTCTCTCCTTTTACCATGTGGGTCCCAAGGATCAAACTCAGGTCATCAGGCTTGGTGGCGAACACCTCTACTCTAACCACTGAGCTATCTAGCCATCCATGCTCTGTTTTAGGGGTTTTATTTTGTTCTTGTTGGGTGGCCATTATTTTTAGGTTAAAAACAAGGTGTGGCAAGGCTGTGGGAGGCTCAGGGAAGAATGTGCTTTGAGGCTCCCTTGGTGTGTTGCCTGAACCCAAGTCCAAGAGATTGTAATTACATTGTCCTCATATCCTCAATGTTGGTCAGCAGGGGCCAGCCCCCTGGGCAGCAACCCCTGCCTTCCTGAACAGCAACAGCAGAAACCATGGAGTCTCTTTCTTTGTCTTCTCCCGTGCTTCTTAAATCCCAGTATGAATTTTGAAGAGCAATTTTGATGACAGTGGCCCACCTAGGCAGTCTCAAGTGAGGTTCCCTATGTTCGTGTGTTTGTCTTTTTTTAGGGCTTATTGTTGTTATTTTTCCTATTAACAAAATAAAAATTAGGGTATGATGTAGGTGTGTGAGCTCAGCCACACATGTTCCACAGAATCCATGGGGAGGTCAGAGGACAACACTCAGGAGTCAGTTCTCTCCTTCCATCACGTGAATTCCAGGGGTCAAACTCTGGTCATTGGACTTGACTTAGCCAGTGCTTTTATCTCCTGCGCCGTCTCACCAGCCCCATTGGTGAAAATAGGGTCTTATGTAGTGCAGGCTGATTTCAAACTCATAGGGCAGTTGAAGACGACCGTCCACTTCTGGCCCTCTTGCCCTCACCTCCCGATGATAGATGTGTGTCTTCATGCCTACTTATGCATGCTGAGGTGATGGGGGATGTCCTTCTGTGTATATGTTTCTCTTGGTTAATGAATAAGACACTGCTTGGCCAATGAGGCAGGAAGATAGGTGAGGCAAGGAGACGAGGAAAATTCTGGGAAAGGTTGGCAGAGGAAGACCTCGAGATGGTTGCCATGTAAGGACCAAGAAGAAAGGATGCACCAGGCATTCTCCAGTAAGATAAGACCATGTGGAAATACATAGACTAATAGAAATGGGTTAATAATCAAGGCAGAGCTAGCCACTAAGAAGCCCAAGCCATTGGCCAACAGTTTAATAATTAATAAAGTGTGTTCATCTGGGGCTGAATCGGCTGTGGGCTAGGTGGAACCAGGCTGGAAAGAATCTCCACAACACTGAGGGGTGAACCCAGGGCATCACACACTCTACCAACAGAGTCACACCCCCTGCTCCCAATCTCCTGCTTTATAAATTGTTTGCCTCAGTTATCTTGTTACAGTATCAGAAAGCCAACTTGTATAAAGTGGAAATATTTATTCTAGTCCCATGTCATAGGAAGTAAAACTCTGACCTCCATGCATGATGTGACAATCACACTGACAAGTAGCATTCTCTTGCATCAGAGTGGTAGGAACATGAGAGATTCAGCTGGGATTCCAGCTGCCATCCCCTCTTACGCTCAGCTGTGCAGAGTAGACAGGGGGCAGAAGGTCGAGTGCAGTTGGGTCTTTAGTGATGCTTCCTTGTGACTCATCGCCCATGCTAGGGTGGAGCTTTCAGAGCTGCAGCTGTTGGAGAGATGTGCTTCTGGAAACAACTCCCACCTACTCTCCAGTTCACCAAAGCTGGACTTGGCAGGATTCATTTCCTTGGTCTGTCAGTTTCCTATCTAAGGAAAGCAGACGTTACCTCCATAAAAGGTAGCGTGATATGGTAGGTTATTTACCAAGCACTTAAGCAAATATTGAGTTCTGGGTGTAAATAGCAGCAGCATAGCAATATTGCCTAGGATATAGAAGTGAGGAGGCAGAGCCCAAAGGAGTGGCCATTGGTCCAAATTCATGGAATCAGTGTGTGATGGCCCTTCAACCCACAGGTGTCTGACATCACCAGAGCGGCTTCCCTGCTCCTT
The DNA here is from genome assembly GCF_003668045.3 of Cricetulus griseus. Taxonomy (NCBI): domain Eukaryota; kingdom Metazoa; phylum Chordata; class Mammalia; order Rodentia; family Cricetidae; genus Cricetulus; species Cricetulus griseus. The sequence goes on along the minus strand of NC_048597.1, from coordinate 222,484,846 downwards.
CATGCTCTGCCTTATTCCCTTGAGGTAGGGTCCCTCACTCAACTAAGAGCTCATGTCTTTCAGCTACATTGGCTACTACCTGGGTTCCTAGTTATAGAAACCTAGTTTCTATTGCTGTGAAGAGACACCAAGACCGGGGCAACTCTTAAAAAGGAAAGCATTTAATTGGAGCAGGCTTACAGTGTAGAATTTTTTTTTTTTCATCAGGACTGCCAGCTCACAAGTAATCACATGGAGACTTATTATTAATCACAAAAGCTCAGCCTTACCTTAGGCTCATTCCTAACTAATTCTTATAGCTTAAATTAACCCATATTTTTTAATCTATGTTCTTTTCCGTGGCTTGGTTAACCTTCACCACCCATCCTACTTCCTCCACATCTGGCTGGCGACTCTGCCTTTGTCCCTCTCTGAGACCTTTCTGTCCCCAGAAGCCCTGCCTAACCTCTTCCTGCCTAGCTACTGGCCATTCAGCTCTTTATTAAACCAATCTCAGTGACACATCCTAACAGAGTGTAAAGGCATATTCCGAAACATTACAGTTTTAGAAACTTAGTCCATTATTATTCATGGTGGGAAACAGTACGCGGCAGACATGGCACTGGAGAAAGAGCTTGGTCTGTGGGAAGCTGGCGGTGAGTGTCACACTAGACCTGGCCTGAGCATTTGAGACCTCAAAGCCCCCCACACCAGTGACACACTTCTTTCAATATAGCTACACCTACTCCAACAAGGCCACACCGCCTAAGAGTGCCACTCCCTATGATACTATTGAGGCCATTTTTATTCAAAACACCACTGGGGTTATATGTGTGGTCACACCCAACTTTTCCCATGGTGCCAGGATCCTAACTCCGGTCCTCATGCTTCCAGTTGAGCGCTCTCTCCATCTCTCCAAGACTAGACCCCACCTTTGTAAACATCTACTCTCATCTACTCTAGTTTCTCCTTTGCTTCTCCATCCTAGACAATCACTCTCAGGGAACTGATGGCAGCTTTGGGGTAGCTTGCTGTGCAATGGTGGATGACTGATGTTTGGGCTGTTTGCTGCACGATGATAGATAACAGACAGAAAAAGAGCCTCAGAGGGGTAGGCGTTCAAGCCAAACTCTGTGGAGGGTGTCTCCAACCAGCTCCTATAGGGAAAACATGAGACCTGTCCTAACTTGGGATACAGTTTCTGTTTTCCTATTATTGGGTAAAAGCCCAACTTGGGTACAAAAAAAAAAAAAAGTGGGATGAACTCCTGGGCTCATCTAGTTTTCTAAACCACAGGGCAAGGTCAGCCACCCTTCAGAGTCAGCCTGGGACTGCATCATCAGAGCACTCACTGATAACTCTTGCCAGATACTTAATCAATAATTAATGAAAATTAGAACCCAAGCCAAAAAAAGAAAAAAAGAAAAAAAAAACAGCAGAAGTGTCTTAGTTATACAGTTTTAGTTTAATCAATGAAAAGGAGTCTGGGCTTTATTTAACAGGAACAAAGAGCAAGATGAGAGGTAGTGGGGAGGAGAGGTTTGTTAAGTTTGTTTTTCTGCTTTTTTAAGATAGGAAAAGTAAGCCCTGAAAAAAAAAAAAAAAAGCAAGTGGAAGGGGCTTGGCTTGTGTGAGGTGGGGACAGGCTACGTTGATGGCAGGTGTCTTTCACCTCAGTGCAGGTCACACCCGGTTTTCTAATTCCTGACACCTCCCAAAGAAGTGGTTCTGATCTTTCGTTGAGGTTACTTATACCTCAGATACAGCCCTCATTTTTAAACAAGAAGTTGCCTAGATTCCCATTATTATTTCATCGGAGAAAATTAAATTTCGACAGCATGTGAGAAAATCTGTGCTGACAGTTTGGGGAGGAAGATCTCATTTTCTAAATGCAAATTTTGGCCACCTTTGTCTTTTCCTTCCATCTCCACACCTTAGGACAGAAGAGACAGAAGCAGGCTTTTACCCATGACACAAAGCAGCAGGCTTTCTCGTCGCTGCTGGGTTGGTTCTCATCAGGAAATGATTTTCCACTTTAAAATGTTTGGGAGTGTGTGAGCTTCCAGCACCCATTCGTTCTGCTGTGCAGACTCCACACTTCTGCTGGGTAGTGGCTTTTTCAGGGTGGGTGACAGCTTTTGGCAATGGCAGAAAATAGCTTTTAAACAGAAGAGGAAAGAGAGGTGACAGTGGCTGGGGGGGGTGGGCCCAAATGTCAAGTGCGTGCCACACAATCGTTGAGTCCCGAATCTGTCCCCCAGCAACACTGTGAAGAAAGTAGCACACTTGCGCACGTGTGTAATCCCAGCGTAGGAGGGACAGAGAAAGGAGGACTCTCGGGACCTGGTAGCCAGACTGTCTAGCCAAATGGGTCAACTCCAAGTTGACCCTGTCTCAAAATAAGATAAATAAATACAGAGAAGTGGATGTTGGAAAGATGGTTCAGAAGTGAAGAGCACTGGCAGCTATTGCAGAAGACCCAGACTCAGTTCCCAGCACACACGTGGTGGCTCACAATTGTCTAGAACTCCAGTTCCAGAGGATCCAAAACCCTCTTCTGTACCAGGCTTTTTTGGGGGGCCACCAACCAGCTCCCAAATCATGACATGGAGACTTCTTATTAGTTATGAATGTTCCGCCTAACTTAGGTTCTTTTAACTTAAATTAACCTGTTTCTCTCTATCTACTTTGTAATGATAACTCTTTCCACAAGCTGCCCCAGCCCCGCTGCCACATGGGCACCCAAAAATGACACACAGAGATTAATATTAGGTACAATGCTACTGGCCAATGACTAGGATTTCTTATGTGCTAGCTCAGTCTTAATCATCAACCGTAACTAATAATCTATATATTTTATAAAGACTTATCTTATTGATAAATATATAGATTATGCATCCTCTCTTGCCAGCAATTACATGGCGACTTCGTCCCTTTCCTATATTTCCCAGAATCCTCCTTCTCTCCTAGTCTGGCCTAACTTGCTTCTCTATTGGCCAACAGTGCTTTATTGATCAACCAATAAGACAAATGTATACACAGAAGGACCTCCCCCGTGACTCCACATTGCGTTCCTTGTTACTATGTTTTTCCTCGGGGCTTTTTAACCTTCTTTCTGAAAATATATTGCTTTCACTGCTTCTCAGTGAAAGCTCGTGCCCTAGGCATCTCCCTTGTTCTCTTCTCTCTTCTTCTCTCTCATTCCTTTCTTCTCTCAAGCCTAGATTTCTCCTCCTATTTATTTTCTCTGCCCACCAGCCCCACCTGGCTATTGGCCATCCACCTCTTTATTAGACCAATTAGATGCCTTAGGCAGGCAAGATGAAACAAGTGCAACACATCTTTACTTCATGAAACAAGCCCAGCATAAGCAAAAGCAACACACCTTACACAGTTCATGTGATATTCCACAGCACACATGTAACGCATCTTTGCCTAATTAAAATAATATTCCACAACACTCTTCTGGCTTCCATGTGCACTGCATGCACATGGTGCACATACAAACATGCATGCATGCATACATACATATACACATACATGCAGGGAAAACACCCAGAAGCATGAATAAATTTTTAAACAAGAGCAATAGAAAAATATAACTGGTATTAACCTCTGGCACATATGCATGCACACACACACACACACACACACACACACAGGGCAGGTGAGGACACTTAACAGGTGGGGTTAAGTTGGGAGATCTGCATAAGGGATGCTTCAGAAACAATCAGTCAAGGTATTCATTGCCATCTGTAGATGGCTGCCACTCACCTATCCCTGCTATAGCCTACTGTTTCTTGTGATGATGCAGTGTTTATGATTTATTAAAGCTTGCCTGAGGATTCAGAAAGCAAAGTCAGCCACAGGCCATAGAAGCCAGGCACACACCTTTAATCCCAGCAGCCAGAAGCTAGGAGGTGGTGGTGCACACCTTTAATCCTAGGACTCAGGACTAAGAGATAGACAGATCTCTGTGAGCCCAAGGCCACCCAAATCTACACAAGAGTGAACCAGTCTAAAGAGACTTATAGCTCACACCTTTAATTCCAACATTAGGGAAGTATATAAGACAGAAGCAAGGTCTCAAGAGAGGCATTCGTTCTCCAGCCATGCTGAGGTAGAGGTAAGAAGCTAGTGGCCAACTGCTTTGCTTTGCTGATCTTCAGCTTGAAACTTGAATCCCAATATCAGTCTCTGGGTCTTTTATTTATTTGTGTTACAGTTTCTGCTACAACTAGCTAGTTATCCCGGGTACAGTAACTAGTCATCTCTACCAGAGCTAGCTGCTGGGAGAAACACATTGGCCAAGCAAGGCATATTCAAGTACATCCAACTGCCTAAGGACATCAGCAGGAGGGACCACCTGACCTTAGTTAGCATCCTGCCAGTACCAAGCACCATCTTCCATCTAGATACCCAATCTAGAAATGATTGAAATGTTAAAGGGAGACAGTTGTGCCCCAGGGACTTCCAAGCAAGAGCTGATGGGGAGAGGCTTTGTGGGGTCACAGACACCATCCCTGCTCCCTCGGACCTGACCATGATTGCTCACTGCTGGGGGGTGACCAAAATTAGCAAGTTGATTGCAGCGTGAGGTTTTGTGGCTGAAATAGAATTTCTCAGATAATTGCTGGAAAGAGGCCAGATGTTGGCTGGACAGTGCTCCATATGGTGGCTTTCGTGCTCTGTGACTGAAACCAGATGTACTCAGGACACTCGGAAGAGCTTCTTAAAGGAAAACTTCCAGAATATGTTTTGTCTCATGACAAGGAGAGGAGGCAAGGAGAGTCTGAGCTGCCCCTCAGGATCAAGCACTCAAAGAAACAGAATCAAAGCAAGCAGGCCGCTCCCTCTGGAGACAGTTTCAAAGGCCAGTATGTTCCTTTCTTCATCTGAAATCTCTTCCTCAGTAATTTCACAGCCTTCTCCTTGTAAATGGCCGTGTCTATCATGATAGTTCTCTGCACGATGCATCTCTTCTCCTGGCTAGGATCTGATTAAATTGCGACCCCAGAAAAGATTTTTTTAATTATTACATCTATTTAGTGGGGGTACATTTGCTTGTGGAAATCAGAGGCAATGGAGGAATCAGCTGCCTCCTGAGGTCCTGGGAATCTAACCAAGGTCCCCAGGGCTGGCAGCAGACACCTTTACCCATTGAGCCTTTCACCAACCCCCAGGAAAAGTTTTTAAGCATGCACACAAAACAGGTGTGCACCATGCCAACATTACAAATGTTCTCAAGAGATATGCTTAAGAGAATTCTTTTTCAATCATAATAAATACAAAGAGGCCTTCTGAGGCTCTGAGACCTGTCATTGGCCAATGAGTAGCTTTACAGATGGGTGTGTGGGCATGTTTGGCCCAGTACATCTACATCTGTGACCTCTGGAAATAATCAAAGGTGTGAAGGTAGGCTTAGCTCCTCTCATGTTTGTGGTTTCTGTCTAACAAGCCGATCTAGCAGGAGCTTGGCACTAGCACCCAACCCTGGAGGATTGAACCCCAGAAGACAGGAAAACAAGCCCTGCACCCAGGAACCTTCACATCACGCAAACCCTGTTTAATTTACTCATCTGCATTTTCAGTTTTTTCTTCAATGAATGTATTACTCATATAAAGGTAATTTCAGAAAGCTGTTTCTGAATTGTAAAGCACTTGGCTGGAGTTGGGCATGGTAGGTTGTTACGATAAATCTTTCCGCCAAAAGCCGCTGAGCCCCACTGCCACGTGTGAGCTTTACCCTAGCCGCCTGCCCGAGTTAGGCCCAAATGAATACACAGAAACTTGTATTAGGTTCAAAGCTGCTTGGCCAATGACTAGGATTCTCATCTGTTAGCTCAGTCTCAATTATCATACATCTATATATTTTATAAGACTTATCTTATTGGACGCCTTATTGGCGTCCCTCCTTGCCGGTTGCTCACATCCTGCCGCTGGAGGGGGCAAACGGGAAAAAGGGGGGTCTTTCCTGTTTCTCCTTCACTTAAATATGAGTCTCCTTGCTATGTCACTTCCTGCCTGGATCAGCACTTCTCTACTACATTTCCCAGAGTCCTCTTTGACTCCTAGTCCCGTCTACTGGCTATCTCATTGGCCAAACAGTATTTTATTTAACAATCAATAAGATAAACATACACAGTACATTCCCCATCAGTAGGTCACACTTCAATCCCAGCACTCAGACGGTAGAAGCAGGCAGCTGTCTATGAGTTCGAGGCCAGCTTGGTCCACATGGTGAGTTCCAGCCAAGGCTATAAAGTGGAATTCTATACCAAAAATGAAAGAGAGAGAGAGAGAGAGAGAGAGAGAGAGAGAGAGAGAGAGAGAGGTATTTAGCTTGCAGAAGTTGTCTTCTAATTTTAAAAAGATAATAAAAGGATGCAAACAAAAGGGTATTGAGCTACATTTGGCATAATTCCATTATTTGAGAGAGAAATCAATTTATTCTCTGCCCCTTACACACACAGAGACACACACACACACACACACACACACACACACACACACACACACACACACATGCCTGAATGCATATATACCAATTATTGCCTAATCACTGTGGAGATAAAATAGTATCTTAATTGCTTCTCTTTGTTCATCTGTATAATTTATCATTTTCATCCATGAACATGTAATATGCACATAACTGACAAATATAGCTAACTTCCCCTCAAGGTAACAGGAGGCCATAAGCATATACAGAAAGGGTAATTGCCCGGTGTCCTGTCTTCTGTGCCTGCCGACTTCTACTTACACCATACCAATGTAGGATTGGGATTCTTTTCTTACCGTATGTTAAATAGAGTCTCTTGGTGGCCAAAAGGTGCTCTAGAGCCGGACTCCTCAGAGAGTCCCGAACCACATACCCTGTGGTAGACTTCAGAGTTTACCATGTGTATTTGGAGCTTAGAAGCATGTATTTCTCACCTACCACATCTAAAATTTCTGTCTCACTGCAACTGGGTGTTGACTTAGCCCAGATTCCTGGCCCTGGGCCCTGCTGGGACATACAACTCTCTCCCTACCTAGACAGAAGGAAAATAGAGTAATAGTGTCAACTTGACCCAGCCTAGAATTATCTAAAAAGGGAGTTGTCCCAACTGAGGGAGACTCGGGTCACACTGGCCTGTGGGCATGTCTGTGGGGGATTGTCTTGATTGACACAGGGGGTCCAGTCTACTGTGGGAAGCACCATTTCCTGTGCTGTTTAAGCAAGCTGGCCAAGCATGAGCCTGTGAGGGAGCAACAAGCAGTGTTTCTGCTTCAGATTCTTGCTTGAGTTCCTGCCCTGGCACATCTTAGTGATGGTCTGAGACCCGCAGGTGCAAGCCAAATGAGTCCTTCCTTCTCCGATTTACTTTTGGTCATGGTATTTATCACAGCAACAGAAAAGAAACCAAAACATGTAGGGTGTGATCTTTAAGTGCTAGAATCCTACCTGGCTCTCACATATCACCCTATAGCAAAGTTGCCTCCCTGTGATCTGCTCACTGACCAGGAATGGACACATGGCTCCCGTGGCCACTATCAATCAGTTCACCCCCACCCCAATGTGGCCTTTCTGTGATCTAGCTTGAACTCCCTTATAATTTACTGGCCTAAGAATGGTTGGGTTTTTTACATGGCACTTGGCACTTTCAGGAGACACCTCCTAAAAGATAGGCCTGTAATTGGCCCAGCTCATCTCTGTCCTTATCTGCTGGGTAAGGCAAGCAAAAAAGGCAATGTTAGGGGAAGGAAATGGGGTTCACCCTGGTGAGTGACTCAGAATGGCCGTGCAAATGGGGGAGGGGAGCAGATACTTTAGGGGAACAGCTGCCCTTCCCCTTTGCCTTCCTGCTTACTCCAACCGTGTAAAGCTCCAGGCAGCAATGAAGATATTCCAAAGAGACATGAGTGCCCCACTTTGACTATCAGATGCTATAGATGGTGGACTCTGTATTTCTCAGAGTTCTCCAGAGAAACAGAATAGAATACATGTATGTATGTATGTATGTATGTATGTATGTATGTATGTATGTATGATTTATTGGAGTGGCTTATAGGCTGTGGTCTGGCTAATCCAGCAATGGCTATCTACTAATGGAAAGTCCAAGAATCCAGTAGTAGTTCAGTTCATGAGGCTAGATGTCTCAGCTGGTCTTCACTATGTGCCAGAATCCCTAAGAAGCAGGTTCTGATTCCAGAGAAGAAACGAACTTGACAGTGAGAGTGAGGGCAAGCAGGAAAAGAGCAGTTTCCTTCTCCCATGTCCTTTATATAAGCTGCCACTAGAAGATGTGGCCCAGATCTAAGGTGGACTCTCCCACTCAAAAGATCCAGATTTAGGGTAGGGTCTTCTGACTTCAAATTATTCAATCAAGAAAAATCCCTCACAGGTGTGCCCAGACACTTGGGTTTTAGCTAATTCCAGATGCAGTCAAGTTGTCAACCAAGAATAGCCCTCACAGACTCTGAAGAGTTGGAATTTCCTCAGGAGTCTAAGGGAAGGAAAAGACTGAAGCTTGGGGCTTACAGGGGTGGAAGGGAGACCAGCACCCTTCCACCCCTTCCACTGTGTGGAAGAAATTTCACACAGTTGTAACAACCAGTCAAACCAGTCCTCCAACCTTGCTGGAGAGACTGAAGTCCAGTATGTCACTGGTATGTCACTGGTCACTGGTATGTCAGTGACCGGCAGGACCACACCTTGACCAGGACTGCTTAACAATGAATACCTCTTACCCTTTATTAAGCCTAAACCTCATCTCAAAAGTCTAAAAATGGAGGAGTTAACTCTTCATTCCTCTTCCCCAAAGGGCGGTAGTGGCCAAATCTCCATTCTCTGCTTCTCCACTGTGACTTGTCTGTTTAATTGGCCAATTGAGCACGGGTGTCCGACCTTGCTTGGCAGAGCTCCCAGGGTTCAGGCTCTGACCCTCACAACTCCAGCAGCAGCACTGTGTGTGTGTGTGTGTCTGTGTGTGTGTGTGTGTGTGTGTGTGTGTGAGAGAGAGAGAGAGAGAGAGAGAGAGAGAGAGAGAGAGAGAGAGAGAATGGGGGTGGGGGGTGAGTGTGTTTGTGTGTATGTGTGAATGTGTCCCAGAGCACTTCACATGAAACCATTTACACATGAGGCCTCATCCCAGGGCCTGTCTTAGAGGAGCCTGACTCTGTGACAAGACTTATTCCCAGCCAAGGGATGTGGCCTCTTCTTCAAGGATGCTGTCACCAAACCAAGTCCACGCCCTCATGCTAACACCACCAAAGCCCAGGAACAAACCCTAGGCCAGGGGTCACCATTAGGATTACTCTCTACAAGCCCCAGGGAGCCTCAAGAAGCCCTTCGTGTTGAGTCCTGCCCTACAAACTCTGGATTACATGGGATGGAATAAGATCCATGCATGTTCTCCAGTAATTCTGACCAGCAGCCCATGTTGCAAAGTCTTCTCCTAAGTGGTTGACGCTAATGTGAGTGTGGGGAGTGGGCAATGAAAATGCCACAAAGCTTCCTGGGAAGAGCAGAAACAAGTCGCCTTTGACCAAATCACCTCTGCCATCCAATGCTGTAGGCTGCAGATCCTGTTTCTAAATCCAGTTGCTCCACTTACTGGATGGGGGTGGTGCAGGGGGATGAAGCCGCTCCTGTGAGTCCCAGCCAAATAAAAGTCATAAAAGTGATACATTTTTTCCTGTGGTTTAGAAAAACAAATTCCGATCATGGCAAACCCTCTGCATCATGTCACATCGAATATTGAGTGTGAGTTTCGAATCCCACGGGTGCTCCCTGACATGTAACAGCGAGCTTTCTCTTCACCAGGGACAAAGAACAATCTCGGCTATATCAACACTTAAGCTGAGAAACTAACACGCACACCTTCAGTGTTGTGTGCTGATCTTCAGGGGCCGCATGTACCTGTGAACCTCCCACCTTCCAGCAGGATGCTGCAGAGCACTAAACACCAGAGAAGAGGGCCTGGCCAGGCGGACGGCTCATGGGTAATGCACTTGCTGCAAGAGTGTGAGGCTCACAGTAAAGACCCCCAGAACCCACAGAAAGCCAAATGGGGGGGGAGGGGTTGCACTGCTCCTGTGGCCAGAAGAGACAGGGGTGGGGAGGGACAAGAGAATCCCTGAATCTCAAGTCTGGTTAACTTAGCACATGCCAAGGCAAATAAATAATAATAACACCTATCTCAAAGACGGGAAAGGCAAGGGCCAATGTTTAACATTGTCTTTTCACCTGCACACACACAATGCGGCACACATGTGTACAAGCACACAGGCACACACAGGCACGAGTTTTAAAAAAAGAAATCATTGAATGCTTCCCAGCTAATCTCACAATGGCAAGAACAGTATCTTTTCTTCTTGCTAAGCCATTCAGTCATCTCCAAATGAGTCAGAGGAGACAATGTTCTAACTTCCTGTTATTACAGATTGTTAAATTTTATCCTGAGTCCTAATTCTCCACTTGGCTCCTATAATCACTGGCTTTTATTCTGGAAAACTGGGCTTTGTAATTAGCAAGATAGAGATCTCCATGATTGGAAATCCGGAGGCAGAGGCAGCTTCTGCCCACCCAGGCACAGACGCCGACACTGAGAGATAACCTGCAAAGATGCACGCAGTTCCAGGGAAATCTAATCTAAGACAGAAATAACAGTCTCCTCCCCAGAAGCAGCCATCTTGAAATGCACCCCCCCACACACACACACACACACTGCAAAGAGTTCTGTATGAGATATGATGATAACCAGCATGGTTTTATTGGTAGATGAAATCACGATGTACCACCTCAGAATCAACAGTCATAGTTTACACAAGACATTGACTCTTTGCCAACCCAGCCAAACAGACAATGGAATAGATGGATAGCAGATGAAATCACAGACACGTGAAGAACAAAGAGAAATACTGAGCATCCTCTCTGATGTTCTCTTGTTAAGAGTGTGTGTGTGTGTGTGTGTGTGTGTGTGTGTTTGTTCTTGTGGGTGAATACATGGTGGTGAATACACCAGCCACCTTGTTCTTGGAAACAAGAGTTTCCTTTTGGCCTGGGGCTCTCCAACTAGACTGGGCTGCCTATCCTGCAAGCTGTAGCCCCAGAGAGTTGTCTGTCTCCACGTCCCAGCACTGGGATTGAAGCATGTACTACCATGCTCAACTTGTTTCCATAAGTTCTGGAAATCAAACTCAGGTCCCCATGCTTGCATGGTAAGCACTGAGCCATCTCCCCAGCCCCGTAGTCCCTTTTTGGATCCCAACATGAACAAACAGCTATGCCCAACTCTTGGAGTGTTATGTATGTATATAATGTAGTTAGTACTCGGAATAAAGTTTAAGGATAAAGTTCAGCACATATACAGTATATGTAATATGTAATCATATACATCAACTCTCACCAATTGCATTGTCAAGCATATTGACCACATTTAAGACATGGTCTGAAACAGACTACATCAAAAGTATAGGTTTGATCTCAGAACTACTGTGACTTCCCTGCTGGGGTTTGATTGGTTCCTATGACCTGAGCACACTACCCCCCCAAAAAAAAACCATCTTGTTTTAACATTTTAATGACCCCCAATACCTCATTTTAGCATTTTAATCTCTAACACAGGAGCTCTCAATAATTCATAACCTCAGTGAAAATGATTTTTGACATTTATCAAACCTATCCATCCCAGAGTCTTACCACAGAAATTCTGAGGATGGAGAGGCATTGGCAAGCTCTAGGAGTGGCTGGGATGTTGTCTTCATTTGCTTCTGCTGCTGTGATAAAACGCTGACCAAAGCCAACTTGGGGATAGCTTGTTTTACTTATGCTTTCAGTTTCAAAAACTGAAAAGAGTCAGAGTAGAACTGAAAAGCAGGAACCTAGAGACAGGAACTAATGCAGAGACCCTGGAGGAACATTCTTTATTGGTTTGTCCCCTATGGCTTGCTCAGTTTATAGAACCCAGGACATCTGCCCGGGGGTGGCCCTCCCAATTCAATTATTAATTAAGAAATGCCCTACAGACTTGCCTACAGGCCAGTACAATGGGGGAATTTTCTTCATTGGGGTACCCTTTTCCCAGATAGCTTGTGTCAAGTTGGTGTGTGTGTGTGTGTGTGTGTGTGTGTGTGTGTGTCCGAGAGAGAGAGAGAGAGAGAGAGAGAGAGAGAGAGAGAGAGAGAGAGAGAGACCTATCCCACACTTGGTGCTGACTGGCAGTTCTAGAGTCATGGGGCATGGTGTGCACATTAGTACATGGCAGTGATACTCCCTAATGCTAACATCGTGTGCAAAGTAAACCCTCTATCGTCCAGAGATTCTTAGCCAGGCCCATATGTCCACTTTCACCAGTTCTGTTAACCCGGTCAACTGTTTCCTTCCATCCATGTAAATTCCTCACATCACAGAACCTAAATACATGTGGCAATTATTCTGAAAATATTTATTCATTGAATAAAAGAAAATGAGGCCTAAGGGATTTACTTAAAATACTGGTGGGTCATGTAAGTGTGGGTTGGAGTTGGAGAGGTGGCTGGGGAGTAGGTGACTGCCTCCACAGCAGGAAAGCCTGAGTTTGGATCCCCAGTACCCTTGAGGATCACCAGGTGAGATCACACATACCTGTAACCCTAACACAGAGTGCGATGGAGACAGGTAGAGCTTGCTAGACAACCAGTCCAGCCCATCCTAATCTCCAGGGTTAAAGTATACACTCAGTGTCAACCTCTGGCTTTGGTATGTGCACATGCATGTGTACACACAACACACACACACACACACACACACACACACACACACACACACTGCTTAAAAAGAAAGTGTGGATTGCTTAGTATAGATTTATTTGCCAACTCTGCTTTTGGCAACCTCATAAGGCTGCCTTTCTTCATAGATGTGGAATTATAACCAAGGTATCATTCTGAACCTGTTGCTCCCAACTCCACTTAAGTAGATGTGGCAGGTACAGGATGGAAGAGGCAGGGTGATGGTGATGGTCCCCAAAGGAAGAGGCAGGGTGATGGTGATGGTCCCCAAAGGAAGAGGCAGGGTGATGGTGATGGTCCCCAAAGGAAGAGGCAGGGTGATGGTGATGGTCCCCAAAGGAAGAGGCAGGGTGATGGTGATGGTCCCCAAAGGAAGAGGCAGGGTGGTGGTCCCCAAAGGAAGAGGCAGGGTGGTGGTCCCCAAAGGAAGAGGCAGGGTAGTGGTCTCCAAAGATTTTGCCTGGGTCCAATCAGCTCCTCTAGTGGAACACTATGGGCTGGGTGATTATCAACAACAGAGGTTGTTTCTAATAGTTCAAATTCAAGGTGCCTACAGATTCAGTGTCCTGAGGGCTTCCTTCCTGGTTCATCTTCCTGCTGTCTCCTCCTGTGAAAGCAAAGGAGCTCACTGGGGCTGTTTGTACAGGAGCATGGATTTCACCCAGGAGGGCTTCGCTCTTAACGACTGAATCACATCCCTAACCCTGCCTCCTAGCACCAGTGAATGGGAGACTAGCTTTCAATACATGGATTTAGGACAGTCCAACGTAAGCCTCACAGGCACACAGGTCCTAACCCCTGGAACCCATGAATATGTTCTCCTTACACGATAAAAGAAACTTGGTAGGTGTAACTAAATTAGAAGAAACTTGGTAGGTGTAACAAAATTAGAAGAAACTTGGTAGGTGTAACTAAATTAGGGGTCTCCAGACAGGAAGATTAGCTCCAGCTAGCCGAAGGGCTCAACATAAACACAAGGAAGACTATCAGAGTCAAAGAGAAAACAGGTCAGGTTGAAACAGAGGTCAGAGAGAAGAGCAATGCATCACTGCTGGCCTTGGAGATTAAGAGTCAAGGAGTATGGGCAACCTCTAGACATGAGGCAAACCCTCCCCTAAAGCCCCGGGGAGGAGTTCAACCCTGCTGTCACCTTGTATTCCAGCCAGTAGTACCTTCCCAGAACAGTAAGATGATGGATTCATGTCATTTTGAGCCTCTGCATTTATAGCAATATAACAACAGAAATAGAAAGATGCAGTGGGATTTGGGGGCTGGGGAGACAGCTCGGTGGGTAGAGCGCTTGCTGTGCAGGCATGAGCACTGGGTTCAGATCCCTAGCACCCACATAAAAGCTGAGCTTGTGGGGTGTGGCTGTAAACTCAGTACTTTGGAGAGGCTGGGAGGATGCTAGTGGCTTACTGTCCAGCCATAGTAGCCAAAATGGCGAGTACCAGATTCAATGAGAGACCTTGTCTCAGAGACACTTTCCAAATAGAGGAAGTCTTTCCAATATCACCTTCACATGTGCGAACACAAGCACAAAGACACAGGGGAAAAAGGCAAAAAGAAAAAATAATATAGTAAGGTTTTTAATTATCCTGCTTACAGCAGAGCTTAAAATTCCCAGAAGAACACTGGCCTAGGGGAAGCCCAAGGATGTACCAAGCCTGAGACTTTCCCTATTTCTTGAAAGCAGATGGGGTTAACCAACTGTGACTTTGCCTCTTAAGCAACAAACACCAAGGTCTCTGGGCCCTTCCCAGGAGATCACAGCATTTTGCAACCAAGCAGGAATAAACCCACAAGGTCTGCACCTTGCCGGCTCCAACCTGCTTGGATTGGAAATTGGGAGTCCTGCACCTGGAACACCATGCATTTCTCTGAGCGTTTAGAGCAGCACAGATCTATCAGTGTTCTCAAGAAAGAAAGGAAGGAGAGGCCCTTTAATTTCTTCCCTGCTGTGAAGTGCAATAAATAACACCCTGCCTGGGAAGGGGATTTCCTAGGTGCCCTTAAAGGGACACTCCCTCGTCCTTTTCCAAGCCTCCTTCATCGTCCTTCTGGCTCTTAGCCTTTCCCTCTGCACTCGGCCCATCCCATTTCTCTTCCCCTCCACTGACTCTGAAGTCTTTGGAGTCCTTTGATTTTTACCATCAGAAGAAAATGGAAAGCTGAGGACGAAGTGACAGGCACTGCTTTCTCTCAAGCTGGTGTCCCCTTCTCCATCAGCAGCCTTGCAAGCCACACCTCCTGCCTTGCCTTCTGCCTGCCTCGATGACCCATGCTTCCAGAGGGCGGCTCTCACAGGCTTTGGAAGGTGGGAGAAAAAGAAAAGGCTTTTTTCTGCAGATTCAGTCTCTTGAGAGCAGGACTATCCTCGACGATGGCGGTGCCAGAGGCAGCCGGAGCAGGGCCAAGTTCGGGCTGCTGATGGGCTTCTGCCAGCTCTGCCAGCCTGGCTCTGGCTGCACACCATGCACTCTGGAGAGCATCTCTGCCTCTCTGCTCTCACACACAGAGGTGGCCTCGGCAGCTTCTTTGATGACAAATGCTGGGAAATCTGATCTCACAGTTTGCTCCCCTCTAATTCCACCAACCCTGTTACACTGGTGCCCCTCTGCAAGCCTGGAGCTGTTTGTTTTCCCGTCCGGCTATGAAGAGTTCTTCTTTCACCGCCTTAGTCACGGACAAAGGGCCAGTGAAACCCTTGTCCTACTTTAGCTTTGGGCTTTCAGAAATTAAGTTTTCACTAAGATCAAAAAATAAAATCAAAGTAGGGTCCTGCCCAGATGGGAAGGTGTTTAGAGTCTGGCAGACTCATGACAAACAAGGCTGGGGTCCATTCTTTCTCAGATGTCCCTGTTCTCGGGTAATTTTCTGCAGACACACTCTAGAGAGTAGGAGCTGCAGCCAAGTTAGGGTCAGCACACTAATGAATTAATTCAAGGAAAGCTGTTGGATAAGCTTGCCTAGCATGCACAAAGCCCAGGTTCAACCTCCAGCACCCCATAGACCCAGTGAGGTAGTGCACACCTATAACACAGCTTCTAGAAAGTGGAGGCCAAAGTATTGGGTGTACAAGACTATTGTGGTTACATAGTAAATTCAAGGCCAACCGGGAAAAACAAAAACAAAAACAAAAAAGACAAAGGAGGAGAGGGAAAGGAAGAAAACAGATTGACTAACAAAAAATAAGGCAGAGAGCAATTAAGACAACTGACATTGACCTCTGTCCTCAGCACGTATGCTCACACCTGTACACTTATATCTGTGCATATACACACAAACGTATATACATTCACACTATAGTGGTTTTGAAGAGAATGGCCCCACATAGTCATATATTTGAATACTTGGCCCACAGTTGCTGGAAATGTTTGGAAAGGATTGGGAGGCATGGCCTTGTTGGAGGAGGTGTGTGGGCTTTAAGGTTTCAAAAGTCCATACCACTCCCAATTAGTGCTGTGTGTGTGAGCTTCCCTTCCTGTCCTTCTCTCTCCCTCTCCTACTCTCTCTCCCTCTCCCTCTCCCTCTCCCCCTCCCCCTTCTGTCTCCCCCCATCCCCCCTCTCTCTCTTTCTTCCCCCTCCTCTGGCTCTCTGCCTTGTGCTTGTGGATCAGATGTAAGACACAAGCTGCTGCTCTGTCTGGCGCCATGCCTGCTTGCCTGCTGATGTGACCACCATCACCACCTATGCTCATGAACTCTAACTTTCTGGAACCATGGGCCTTCAAACATTTTCTTTTATAAGTTGACTTAGTCATGGTGTTTTGACATCGCAATGGAAACATCACAGGGGGGAGGGGAGGGCAGAAGAAGGGGGAGGGAGAGAGAGAGAGGAAGCAGTCATGTCAGGAACTATCCTCAAGCTACAGAGCCCATGCTGAGTCTAAGTAGCTGGAGAATTGGCTCTCAGCACTGGGCCTTTTAATAACCAGCTCTCCAGGAAGGAGGGTGTGGTAATTTTGATGAGAAATGCCCCCCATCGTCTCGGGCACTTGAACACTTGGGTCCCCAGTTGGTGATGCTCCTTGGAGACATTTAGGTAGTGCAGCCTTGCTCGTGGCAGTATGCCACTGGGGATGAGCTATGAAAGGTTAAGTTCTCACTGTATTTCCAGTTCTTTTTCTCTGCTCCGTGCTTTCAATAAAGGAGTGGACTTTCAGCTTCCTGTCCTTGCTGCCATGCCACCATGGGGGAGTCCTACCCGCCCCTCTGGAACCATGGGGGAGTCCTACCTGCCCCTTTGGAGCCATGGGGGAGTCCTACCCGCCCCTCTGGAGCCATGGGGGAGTCCTACCAGCCCATCTGGAACCATGGGCAAACCTTCCAAGCCTGGAAGCACACCAATCCTGAGCCTGTGCGTATCCCTAGACACTCCCCTTACGCTGCCCTATAAGATCTCTATGCAGCCCCTTCGAGCTGTCTTTGCTAGCCATCCGACATGGCCGGTGGGTCAAAGACCCGAGCTAACATGGGGTTAGCTCGTTAAACAACAATAAAGCCTCGTGCAATTTGCTTCAAGCTTTCGCCTCTGCCTGATGATTGGGGTGACCTCGGTCCTGGGCTGAGATCCTGGAAGCCTGAGCTTTCCGGGGGTCTTACAGTACAAGCCAGCAGTGTGAGGTTCCTGCTCCTACAGTTGGGAGGAGACAGAGATCAAGTTCTTCTGAGTTTGTACAAGTTGGCTCCAGCTTCCATGGCCTTTCCTTTTGAACAGGCGATTTGACTGCTCCAAATTCATGCTGCAGATACGCTGGCATGCCCTCCCCTTCCTGAGAGTACAAAGGGATGTTCAGCGCAGTGCTGTTTGTTTTCATAAAAGTTTGAGAGTGACTTCCTGGCACACCAGTTAAGTTTAAACATCAGTGAAGTCAAGTGTTATGCAGGCTTCAGAACAAGGCAGATGTAGCCTGCTGGGGCATCATTTGCTAGAGCATAGCATGGGACAGGTACTTGCCTGCCTACATACATGTAGGCTATCCCAAGAAGTAATCAAAAAAAAAAAAATGGAGCAAGGTGACTTCTGGGAAGAATTAGATTAAATGATATGCTGAGTTTAATTAGAGCTGCTTTCATGACTTAGAAGCTATTTACTGAAGCATGGAGGACTTAACAGTTGGCTACACCACTGAAGAAAAATGACTTCCCCTAACCCAGCAACCATCAACTGTCAGATGGCTCCTCAGCCAAGGATGGGTCCTCATGAGCCTCTCTCCCATCCACAATAGGACGTTGGTGAGCTCACTCTTACACAAGACTGGTGCAAGTAACTACAGCTGCAGCGAGTTTGCATTGTGCAACAGATGCCTCACATCCAGAAGACAGTTCCAGAAACACTCCTCACCATCCTCCAGCTCTTGCATCCTTTCTGCCTCATCTCCACAATGTTCCCTGAGTCTTGAAGGGGGTGACAAAGATGTCCTGTTTAGGACTGAGCCCTCACAGTTATTCTCAGCACTGTGACCAGTTATGAATCTCTGTGTTAACTGCTGCCCACAGCCAAAAGAAACAAAGGCTGAGTAAGGCGCTCATCTGCGGATATACATACGCTTTGAATTTTTCATGGTGTCTATTTAAAGAAAGCAAAGGGCAATGGCAGAAAGTAGGGCAATAGGAATGAACGATGGAATCAATTAGTGAATGAGTACACCCTGTGAACAGCCTGGCCCAAGCCCTTTCATCACAGTCCGCACACTTCCCATAACCGCTGCACACAAGTCTGGGCTGAGACCTGCTTCAGTGAACCAGAGTGACAGGGTTCAAAGAGAAACCGCACACTGAAATGCCTGTGGATGCCAGGCAGGCAGCATGAGTGTGGGAGACTGCCTGGGGTGGCAAACTAAGTCAAAGGTTCTGCCATGCTTAGGTGAAGCCATGACTCTGCAGAGGTGCAAGGTCACTGGATTTAATCACATTTCCAAAGAAGTCAAATGCCCACTACAGGCACTTCAGTAGAGCTGGCCGTGCAAGCATAGGGCCTGAGTTTGGATTCCCAGAACCCATGTGAAAAGCAGAGACAGCACACCTGCAATCCTACAGAAAAGTAGAGACAGGAGCATCCTCAGGGCTTGATAGACAAGCAGGCTTGCTGAATCAGTGAGCTCCGGGTTCAGTGAGAGACCCTGTCTCAAACTAAGATGGATAGTGACAGAGGAGGACTCTCAGTGCCAGTGTCTGGCCACACACACACACACACACACACACACAGTAAATCCAAACGGTGTGTGAAATCCTTTTTCTTTACAAAGGAAGTACCTTCCACATAGTATGGGCCAAACAGACATACCAGGACTTTGTAATGTTAAGACAGAACAGCTGCATCTCCATCCCAGAGATGTGAGGCTTGCCTTAGGCTGAGCTTAGATGGGAAGCAAGCATCAGGACCTGCATGCTAAGGAAAGAAATTTTATCATTTTCCCCCAAGTCCAAGACAATTAAATGTGATGATGGTATTTCCAAGGTCAATTAAGTCTGAAGCCTATCCTAGCGCTACGTGTTAACAGATTTTAGGGATTATGAAAGTCTGTCAAACCCATAGAAAAGTGAGACATGAGGTGAGGTACACGGGGCAGACAGGACAAGGAGCAAAGCATCCAGCCAGGCCAACAAACGACAGCGTCACTTCTGCTGCCTTAGGACAGGAAAGAGGCCAAAGAGAGGAAGTCCACGAGCTCTGTGTGTGTGTGTGTGTGTGTGTGTGTGATGGCTACATATAGCATTGTAGTATATATGCATATATATAGTATAATGTGATATATGCATATATAGTATAATGTGATATATGCATATATATAGTATAATGTGATATATGCATATATAGTATAATGTGATATATGCATATATATAGTATTATGTGATATATGCATATATAGTATAATGTGATATATGCATATATATAGTATTATGTGATATATGCATATATATAGTATTATGTGCAGTTTTAGGAATTGAACCCAGGGCCTCCTACATGCTAGGCAAGCACTCTACCATTGAGCAATGTCCTCACCCACTTCCAACCAGCTTTCTTGCATATTGCTCTGCCTCCTGAATCCCCATTTCCATTCTTGTTTGAGCAGAATCCTCGGTGAGGGAGCCCTTGACTAGCATGCAGAGTCCCGGGTTCACTCTGGCATAACAGGGTGTGATGACGCACGCCTGCAGTCCCAGTGCTCTAGAGGTGAAGACAGGGACCAGAAGTTCAAGACGCCAGCATAAGCTATAATTAGTCCATCTGAAAAAAGTTATACACACACACACACACACTCACACTCACATACACACGCACACTCACATACACATACACATTCACACTCACATACACACTCACACTCACATACACATTCACACTCACATATACACTCACACTCACATACACATACACATTCACACTCACATACACACTCACACTCACATACACATACACATTCACACTCACATACACACTCACATACACATTCACACTCACATACACATACACATTCACACTCACACTCACATACACATGCACACTCACATACACATACACATTCACACTCACATACACACTCACACTCACATACACATACACATTCACACTCACACACACTCACATACACATTCACACTCATATACACACACTCATATATACACTCACACAAACACACTCACACACACACATACACACTCACACACACTCACACACACATATACATTCACACACACTTATACTCACACTCACATACACATTTACATAACATGCACATATAGTGGTGATTTGAGAAATGTCCCTACCCCCACTCCCACCCCTGTAGTTTTGGTCATTTGAACTTTTGCCTCCCAGTTGGTAGCACTATTTGGGGAGACTCGGAGGGACTATGTCTATGGGGATGGGCTCAAGAGCTTCAAGCCTGGTCCTACTTCTAATTTACTCTGTTTGCTTAAATTCTCGTCTCTCAGCTTCTTGTTCCTGTTGTCATGTCGTTGCCTGTGCCATGCCTCTCTGTGGCCATCATGGACTCTAAGTCCTCTGGAACCACAACCCAAAATACAGTCTTTCTTCTACAAGTTGCCTTGGTGATATTGTTTCATCACAGCCACAGAAAACTAATATATAATCACACAACATGATAGACATATTTATATGAGATATTATATCCACACTGTGAATAACTTGCTCCCGGTGGCTCCCAGCAGCCTGTTGGTGAGTGGGCTGACTTCTAGAACCCCAAAGGACCTTGGCAGGAATCATGACGCTTCTATAGAAGCAAGACCACGACCCCTGAGCAAGCCCAGGAGGAAGTGAGATTAATGGCAGTGTCTGAATCACCACAGAGGGAGAGGGGGCAATAGCATTAGGAATGATGATGGCAATAGCAGTGGCTAACCCTTCTGAGTATTACTGTGGCCAAGGTGCTCTAGGAAACAGACAACCCAAAGTCTCTCCAGTTACAGCATCAGCACATCTCCTCCAGTGGAAAAAAGTATCACTTCTCAGAGCCCAGTGACATCTGACTAAATGATACATTAAAATATTTCCAAGGCTACAGAGATGGCTCCAGAAAAGCCCTTACTGGGTGTGACAGCTAATCTTGGTTATTAGTTTTACACTCCTGGAAAGAGAGAACCTCAGTAGAAGAAATGCCTCTATCGGATTAGCCTGTGAGCATCTTCTTGATTGCTAATTGATGTGGGAGGGCCGAGCCCACTGTGGTGGCACCATGCCTAGGCAGAGGGCCTGGGCTATATAAGGAAGCTAGCAGAAAGCCTGGGAGAGCAAGCCAGTAACTAACAGTCTTCCATGACTTCTGCTTCAAGGTCCTGTCCTTTCTGTCTTGGTTTGTCTTGATGATGGGCTATACCTTGTAAACTAAAATAAACTCTCTTCCTCCTCAAGTTACTTTTGGTCATGGTGTTTATCACTGCTACAGAAAGGAAACTAGAACACCTCCCAAGAGGACCTGAGTTCAATCCCCAGAACACACATAAAAACCTGGCACAGCAATGCATGCTTTGTAACCCTAGCAATAGTAGAATGGGCGGCAGAGACAAATGGATCCCTGGAGATCACTAGCCATCTAGCCTAGCCTACTTGACAAATATCCAAGCCATTGAGGGACCTGATCACAAAGAAATAATAGAGGGCACCCGAGAAGCCTCCAGGATCATCCTCCGCCTCCCACTGCAAGCACTCGAACACAAAGCAGATTTCAAATACACCATAGTCAACAGAATAATAGTAGAAAGAAGACAGCGTTGCAATGGAGCCTTCTTTGAATAAAAGCAAACAGGGAGAAGAGCTCAGAACAATTGTCAATGCTGCACCCGGCTAGAAGAAGCTGACAAGCATCCATCTGTCCGGTGAAATGATGGCCTTGGTCAGCCAATCCCGCTGCCCCTGCTTCTTCGAGGAGGAGAAAGGGCTTTACATAGCAAGGTCATTCCTGTTAGAAGAGCCAACTTAGACCAAACTTGTATCTTTCATTCAGAACTTCCTTGTCTCCGAGAATAGGCCAGAACACTGTGACACTTTCACCCTGAGTTGAGGCTGAAATCTCTGTGCATTGTGACCTCTTATCTACAGAGCAGGAAGCTAAGATTCCAGGAGGTTAAATAACTAATCCTACCATAATAAAAAGACCACAGGACTCAACTGGGTACAGGCTATTCCAAAGTTATTATTCTGTCTTTTTAGCATGTTTGTGCATGTGCACACATGTAGATGGGTGGAGGAGCATGGGGAGGCCAGAGGTCAATGTCAAGTGTCATCTTCAACCCCTCTCTACCTTGGCTGTTTTGTTTTCTTTTGAGAAAAGATCTCTCCTTATAACCCTGACTGACTTGAAATGAGCTATGTTGTCCAGGCTGGCCTCAAGCTCAGAGACAGGTATGTCTCTGCCTCTCATGTGCCACCACAACAGACCTAATCCGTCACCTTCTTTTATAAGACAGGCTCACTGAACCTAAAGCTAATAGATTCAGCTAGTCAGGTTAGCCAACAAGCCCTTAGGATGTCCCTGTCTCTGCATCTCCAGTGTTTGGACTATAGGTATGTGCCAGCACGCCTGGCTTTGTGACATGGACTCGACCCTAGGATCCTAACTAGGTTTGTGCAGCAAGCACTTCGCCACCAAGCCATCTCTGCAACCTTTATTTCATCTTTTATTACTTGTCCATTTCTTGTGTTTTGGTTTGGCTTGGTTGGTTCATTTGTGAAGCTCCAGAAGGCCTGAAATTCATTATATAACCCAGGCCTCGAACTCATGACAATCCTCCTGCCTCAGTCTCCTGGTGTTGGAATTACAGACATGAGCCACCATATTCAGCTTACCCTTTCATCTCTAACTGTAGTGGCAAATGCATAATTGTGACGGCAAACTTAAAATACATGACATGGTTTTGGATTTCCATTCTGGCACTCTGTTATTATTCAACCGCACATGAAAACATGTTTGTGTGGCATTTTTGTCAGGATTGGTCATAACATGTTCTCTGTACTTCTTACAAAATATAGAGCTCTCGGCTTCAGGCAGAGAGAATAGCAGGAAGAATTTCAGGTTGCCAACAGCTCATTACCTAGGTGAAAGCAACCTTGGAATTACCTCAAGTGGGCTCAAATTACACTGTGTCAACTTGCAGATAACCTGTTATCATTTAATACAGGCCCTGGCTGAATTTATAAAACATCTCTGTTCTGAGCTTGACTTCGGAAACGGTTCTAAAATCCAATGAACACCAAGTTTACCGGAAGTGAGAACAACCCTGGCCACTAAGAACAATTGGAAGAAATAACGGAATCTGTTCATTGATCATTCAAGAAATAAATCAAGCACTTCATATGTGCTAGACATTGGTTTATAAATGAGGCCACAGAGTAAACAAACAGGTAGATTCCCCAATCCTCAGAAAGCCTGTGCTCTGAAGAGGCTAAGGATACACAAGTTGAGAAAACATTGGGTTGTCATGAATACTACAGAGGAACATGAGTTAAGAAATGGGGAGACGACCTAAGGAATAAAGAAAGCTCTTGCTTTAAGCATGAAGACTGGGCTTGCAATTCCCAGAGCTCAATCAAATCCTAGAAAACACAATGATGGTTACCTATAACCCCAGCACTCAGGAGGCAGAGACAGAGCAAGCAGACTAGCAAGAGTAGCTAGCATCAGAAAGCTCTGGGTTCAGCAAGAGACCCTGCTGCAATAAATAAAGTTAGGAGAGATCAGGGTCAACACCCAACATCAACTCTAGGTTTCCACACACATGTGCAGCCCACACACGCACACACACACACACACACACACACACACACACACACACACACACACACACGCATGCGCACACACGCATGCGCGCACACACACACACACACACACACACACACACACACACACACACATTTATATACACACAACACACATATACATTTGAGAAAAATGAAGAGTAAATTCTGACAAAGGGAAGTGCTGGGGAAAGATACTGTGTTTTCTATAAAATGCATCAGTCAACTCAAGCTGCAGTAACAAAATGCTTAGCCTTGAAGCTTCAACTTATTTTATTATGGATCTGGAGAAGCCTCAATCTAGGATACCAGAGTCAAGGATGTAGTCTATACAGTTTCCAGTGAAAGTTCTGCCCAAGGTATTGCCCTGTGTGTTGAGAGAGAGCAAGAAGTATGAGGAGAGAATATGAACTAGTTCTCTGCATTCTCTTCTTATGAGGACACTAATCCTACCGGATTAGGGCCCTAACCTCATGACCTCAGTTAGCCTTAATTTTATATGTCATTAGTTCAAACACAGTGACAAGGGTACTGGGACTTTAGCAAGGGGATGTGTAGAGGGACACATGCATCCAATCGGTAACATGCAAGATAGATAGATGTGGTAGCTAGCATGTCCACAATAGCCCTGAGTAGCCTTTACTACTTGGCCTTTGTGCCTTTCGGCAGTATTCTCCCACACACATTACAGAATAACAGAATCTAGCAGAAAATAAGGGGCTTGACTTCCAAGGCTGGATCTTGAAAAGCCCATGTGCTGGCCTTGAACTCATCATGAGCCCCCTGCCTCAGACTCCAAAGTGCTGAGGAAGAAAGGCATGCACAGCACAGCCTACAACTCCTCTTTGGCCCTAGATCACTCATTCTGCTCATCTTGTGTGTCTCCTCCCACTAGAATACAAGTTGTAGGATGAAAAGGATGTTCATTCGTTTGGGCCAGGTCCTAACAGTCCTAATAAATATTGTCCAATATTTATTGTCCTAATAAATATTGTCCATTGGACAATAAATATTGTCCAATGACTTTAAAAAGCCCTGCGGAGTAAAGACAAGATGCTTCAGGACATGGGCAGGTGGGGAGAGGCAGTAGCTAACGTGCTGAGCCTATGATAATGAAAGCGCAGGGGTGGGGGAGGGGAAAATATAGGCAGACTGTAGAGAGAAGGGTTCAACATGGCTAACGGCTGCCTAGGAGGGAAGTTGTTCCCTCGGGGTGTCCAAAGAATTGGAGGGAATGGGAACTGCTGAGAACTGTTAGGCTAGTTTTCTGTGAGGCGTGCAAGAAGCATGGAAACTTCCATTTCCACAAACTGCTCACACCAATTCTTCCTTGCTCGTTAATGCTTAGCAAGCTGGCAAAATCAACATGCCGGGGACACGGAAGCCAAGGGCCAAGAGCACAGCTGACATCCGAGTTGCACGTGTCATCTGTGTCGTCGCTGCGTATCTCCTTGGCTGGCTTCCTTTGAGTGGAATGGTGACTTGAACAAGGACCAGAGTTTTAATTAATCAGACACTGTTTCATGATGGCTGTGCTCCAGCTCATCTCAGGGCAGCTGCTTCCTTCCACGGTCCTCAACTCTTACAATTATTATCAACCTGCACTGCCCACGTGGCAGCGAGGCGAGCAGTTAAGCCTCAATATGACCTCAGTGCTAAGCAAGCACCTCGGTTTCTCACTGTTTTAATCCCATAGACCTCGGACCCGACTCTGCCATCTTTTGCTAATAGAGTTGGCTTATTTAAAGCCAGAATCCATTCAGATTTGCTCTCTACCAAATCTTGCTGGAGCTTGTTCTCCGGGAGTGCTGCAGGCACAGAAATGTCTTTAAGGAACAATAAAAAGTGGCCATTCCTACTGGAGCATGGACAGAAAATTAAAATACAGAGATAAGAATCCAATTGTGCATTGCTCGTATAAAATCACTGTGAGATTGTGCATACAATAGTGGTTAAATCTATTCACAGAAAGAAAAGAAATGTGTAGCCTAAAGGACTTATTCTCAAAGGTACAGGCACACACACACACACACACACACACACACACACACACACACACACACACACCCCATATCCTATCTAGCTATCTTTATGTCTTTATTTTATTCTCACTGTATCTTAGCTCATATTAATAGTATTCCATCTATTAAAATAGCCATATGGCTCCTTTTCCTTCCAACCTCATTTATTCAGAGAGGCTACTGATGCCCTGAAACCCCCTTCCCACTTGTCCTTTCCTAACCTTTCACCTTTCATCCTGAAAGCCATTATTATTATTCCATTATCATTATTATTTCATCATTATTCTTTTAGAAACTCCACACCATAAAGGGGTCTGTTTTGGGGGGCACAGAGGCAGGAAGGAGAGCTCCCTACTGTTGTTCTCACCAGACTAAAGGGTTCCCTACATTTATTTTGAGACCTCACCTGAAGTCAAGCTGGGATTTATGATTTCAACCCTAAAAAAGAATTTCAGGACAAGCTGGTTTATGTAGCAGAGTTGGAGTTTAATAAAGACTTTTTGATACGGGCAAAGAGAGATGCTCAGGAGCCGTGAGATGCCCTCAAAATGATGGGTGCAGACTTTTCTGGGAAGAGCCCCTCCCCCCCTCCATCATCTTGACAATAGCCACACGCACCATTTTAGTGAGTCTAAAGTTGCTAACTTCAAAGGGTTGCTAAGAAACCTGATGAGATCACCGGGTGGTTCTGAGGAGCACCTGCCAGGATTTCAGTTGATAAGATCCCCCAGGGTACAGGAAGCTAGGTTAGGTTCACTGCCAACAAAGTGAACCTTCTGTCTGAGATTCCCAGGCAATGCATGCTGAAGGAGTGAGGCTCTGCCCAAGGTCATTGTTACCAAAAACACTGCTGATTTGTTTGGAACTCTTGCTTTTCAGGTGGCAAAGGGCTTTAAACAGACTCTGAGGTAAGAACTGGTTAAGAGTGCACACTGCTCTTCCAGGGGATCAGAGTTCAGTTCTCATTACCCACAAACAAAGAAACCAGTGAAGCTGGTATCCTGCAAATGCAGAGTCCTCAGCCGGCTACCAAGGCTAACCAGCCGCACAGGGGAAGGAAAATACAGACACAAACACCTTGGGACATAGTCTCTAAACACACGCAGAATTAGTTGTTCAGGCCTTGTTAGTTATCAGGAAAACACAAACTATGAGAATCCAAGACCTCATCCCATTGGAAAATGACTGAGAAATCTAACATCGGTTTTTGAGGACATGAAGACTGCCATAGACAGTTATAGAAGACAACTTGGCATCACATCATTGAACGCCCTGGTACTTTACATATAACTCACCAATTCCTCTAGGCATGGAGAAACAGCTAAAAAGGAATCTCTCTAAAAAAAATCCTATTTTCAGCCAGGCGTTGGTGACTCACGCCTTTAATCCCAGCACTCGGGAGGCAGAGGCAGGCGGATCTCTGTGAGTTCAAGACCAGCCTGGTCTACAGAGTGAGTTCCAGGACAGCCTACAAAAGCAATACAAAGAAACCCTTTCTCGCGGGGGATAGGGGGGACAACAACAAAATTCTATTTTCTTTTTCTTCTATTTCTTTTTTCTTTTATTTATTATTTTCTCATATAATACAACCCAAAAGCAGCCTCCCCTCCCTACATTCCTCCAAGCACCCCTAAAGGCTCCTCAAGGCACACAAGTGGCTGGGCCCCTCCCCTGAGGACTCCAACTACCAGATTCCACCCACAGAACACTAACTGCCATACCAGCTAGACCCAGCCCCTCCAGACACAGGCAGCCAAGCTTTTGGACCTGAAAACCCACCAATCTCTGAGCTCACCCCAAGCTCAGGAGTTGAAATCCCACCAACCCTCACCCTGGAAATCTCCACTCTGGAAAGCTCCACCCCTAAGAAACGTTATATAAACCCTGTCTTCTGCTCAATTTGCTGATGTTTCTTGCTGGAGCAAAGGCAGCCACCCTCATGGGTTCTTCACTCCAAGTAAATCTTGTCTGAGATTTATTGTGTGATGTGACTTTGTGATATTCCTTGGCTCCCAACTGCCAGGGTACCTTTCCCTTCAGAGCTGTAACAGTTACATTGGGGGACATCCCCCCCAGAAGAGCTGTAACAGTTGCATTGGGGGACATCCCCCCCAAGCAGAGCTGTAACAGTTGCATTGGGGGACATCCCCCCCAAGCAGAGCTGTAACAGTTGCATTGGGGGATATCCCCCCAGCAGAGCTGTAACACTTATACCCCCTACCTCCCTTCTCCCCCAGAACCACTGCCCCTCTTTTTCCCTTCAGAAAAGGGCAGACACCACAGCGATATCAATCAAATACAGCATAACAAGATGCAATAAGAGTAGGCATAAACCCTCCTATCAAGGTGAGATAATCCAGTAGGAGGAAAAGTGTCAAAAGAGTCAAAGACACCCCCACTCCCACTGTTAGGAGCCCCACAGAAACCCCAAGCTAAACAACCACAGCATGCATGCAGAGGACCTAGTACAGACCCGTGCAGGCTCCGTGATTACTGCTTCAGTCTCTGTGAGCCCTGCTTAGCTGATTCTGTGGGCCATGTTCTCCTGGTATCTTTGACCCCTCTGGCTCCTACAAGCTTTCCTCCCCATCTTCTGCAGGGTTTTCTGAGTTCTGCCTAATGTTTGGCTGTGGGTTTCTGCATCTATTCCCATCAGCTAGTGGAGGAAGCCTCTCTGATGACAACTGAGCTAGGCACTGATCTATGAGTATAGCAGAGTATCATTAGGAATCATTTCATTTACTTTGGGGGGCAGGTTGTGTTTGGTTCTATCCTAAGTCTCTGGTCCATCCAGCATCCAGTTGCTTGCTATCCAGGCGGTGTCCATCAGGGGATCTCTCTTCTGGCTCCTGTTCCCTCTCCTCCCTCAAGTTAGACCAGTCATTGGTTGGCTACTCCCCCAAACTCTGAGTTATTATTGCCCCATCAAAGCTTGCAGGCAGGACAGGTTGTAGATCAAAGGTTTTGTGCCTCAATTGGTGTCCCAGTCTCCCCACTGGAAATCATGCCTACTTCCAGAAGATGGCCAGCCAGTTCAGGCTCCACACCCTCCATTACCAGGAGTCCTCACTAGGGTCATCCTCATAGGTTCCAGGAAGTTTCCACTGCACTGGCTTTCCAAATCACCCCTAAAAGTGCCCATTCCAGTTGCCTCTCCCCATACTCTTTCCCTCCATCTGACCCTCCCCAACCTAATCCCTCCTGTTCTCATTCCCATCCCACACCCACTCACAAAATCTATTCTATTTCCCCTTCCCAGGGAGATCCAGGATCCCCCAACCCAGCCCCGCACAACCCTCCTTGTTACTTAGTCTCTCCGGGTTGGTGATTGTAGCATGATTATCCTTTACTTAACAGGCAATATCCACTTATAAGTGAGTACATATCATGATTGTCTTTCTGGGTCTGGGTTGCCTTGCTCAGGAAGATTTATTCTAGTTCCACCCATTTGCCCATAAATTTCAAGGTGTCATTTTTTTTTTAACAGCCGAGTAATACCCATTGTGTAAATATACCACATTTTCTTTATCCATTCTTTAGTTGAGAGGCATTTAGGTTGTTTCCAGTTTCTAGCTATTGTGAATACTGCTGCTAGGAGCATAACTGAGCAAGTGTCCTTGTGTTAGGACCAATCAGGTATTGTAGACAAGCAAATTAACACTGCTTCACACAGTTAAACAAATGCAACATAAAAGAATGTAACATCTTTGCATCTTTAGACAAATATTCCAGAATGTAAATGAATGTAACATATCTTAATATTCCACAACAGACCATAACTTCTTTGTCATCTAAATAATTTTTGTTAATTATTTGAAAATTTTCATACTTGAATATAAAGTATTTTTGAGCATATTCCCACCATTCCCTACACCTCCATACACCTCCTGCTCAACTTCCTAGCCCAGTTAGTACTGCTCATGTACACACGGTGTGGGGCTGTCCACTGGAGCATGGGCACCCTAGCATTAGCCATACTCCCACAGAAAAATGACTCTTTGCTTCAGCAGCCAGCAATTGCCATAAGCCCCTCACCTCGGGGTGGGGCCTTGGGAGCCCCTCCCACATTTGTGCTAGGTTTTTGACTGCCACACAGCTTCTTAATCTGTAGGTCAGAACCCCATGCCAGGTATCTTAAATAAACACCAGCATCTCACACACACACACACACACACACACACACACACAGAGAGAGAGAGAGAGAGAGAGAGAGAGAGAGAGAGAGAGAGAGAGAGAGAGAGTCAGCAACAGGAAAAGATTTGTGAATCTACAACGGTCAAAACTTTTTAAAAAGTAAACATGTGATGGATCCAGAGTGTTTCCAGGAGCCTGCACTACATTGAGTCATGTGACTTCACTGCTGTCTTGAGTCTGAGCTCCCAATGTGAGCGCTCTGTACTGCATATGCCTCACCTGATGTGACACCAAGGAACACTGCCTGGCACACCTGGAACTCTAGGTTATCTCAATAGCTTCCTAAGGTTTTCTGCTCCTCTAAAAACAACAGTATAGTTATGAAAAACCAGACATTTAAATTTTTCTTCTGCCAGCCATTCTCCCAGCATGTACCTCTTAGTAGTAGATCTTTGGATGGATTCGTGTTAGGATGTTTAGTTTTAAAACTTGCTATTTGGGTTGTTAACTTGAGTTTCATAAGAACTGAAAATTAGATGAGATTTGGCTGGGGATTAAGATAGTGTAGTGAGATATCCACCCCGCCCACAACTGTAGCACTGACCACACCCACATGGGTGTGGCCACAGGTTCTGACAAGCCAGAGGGCAGGACTAGATCTGGGGTCCCAGACTCCAGCACTCTCTCTTGTGTCCTCTGGTCAGGTCAGAGGACAGCCTTCGTGGATTCTTGGAGCTGGGACCTGCGTCAGTCACCCACCTCTTATGTAAGTGCATTCTCCCCAAATAAACTTCACTTAACCTGTACTGAGTCCAGTGAATCTTGTTCCCCCCGAAATAGGACAGAATTTCCAACAATTTCTGAAATGACGCTCAACAAACCTTACCCACTTTGGACTTCGAATTCAGATGCAGTGGCTTTCTCAGCATTGACAGTGATAAAGTCAGAATGTGGACCAACTCTGGGAGAGTACTGATCGCTCTAGGTCCTGTCGTATCAGATAGCCAGGCAGCTTCATGTGAAAATAAACAAGCATGTCCATCTCCTTAGTGTGCGAATTAGCTTTCCTCTTTAATAAATAAATACAATTGTGTGCATACCAACAAGTTGTTTGAAAATTAATTCCTTTATCGTTTATCATCAGTAAATGTTCATTTTGTATACCTATTTATGTGCCCACATACCTGGTCTCACATAAAAATTTCTCAGGCAAAAAGGGTAGAAGCAGATAAAAACAAGACCCACAACATTTCCAAACCCACTTTCCATAGCACTGCCTACCAAAGTGTGCCATGGAACAGTGTTTTTCTTTTACTGTGGAATCTTTCTGGTAGTTTTTCCAGGCTATGCTACATAAACAGTGTTTCTGTCTCTTACATCTATGGGTATGGATCTAGCTCATATCTTAACCTGATTCAAGTGTCATAATCAGAATAATTTCTTTGTCAAAAATCCCCTTAACATGGCCAAGAACAAGAACATATAATTACAGGTGAGTTCATCTGAAGCACCAGTTATGTTTAGAGGTGTCGGGCGGCGACAATATATGATAAACTCAGATCATAAGAGGAATTTGGGCAGATTCATGACATCAATGCAGGGTTGTGACACTGGGAATGAACAGCCAATAGTACAGTCTGAAGGGCATTGCCTTTCCACAGAGGGGGGGGGGGGCTATTGATGCTGTCACCAGAATGTTCTTATTCTGACAGTGGATGGTGATACTTGACAGAATATTCACCTCACCAGCTGGAGCTTCTAATACAGCCTCTTTCCCCAGCAAGTGCAAAGTCATGCTTCCCATAGTCTGAAGTACAGATGTACTCATTTGGATAACAGTCAGGACGCTGACAATGAGACTTCCTAGAAGTCTCCTGAAGGATGGCAGCCATGATGGGTAATCCACACCTTCTCAGTCAGAACAAGTAGGTGGGAAACCCAAGGATGGACAGGAAATGTCAACACTTGACAAAACTTCAATCTTTCACCGTTAGCCTCCTCCCTTCTCTCGGTGAGGCTTCTCTTCTCCCGATATTTCACCCCTCAACTCCCAGAAGTCCACTTCCTCTGTCTTTGGCCCTCAGTAAGGCACACAATTCATATACCCTCTGAAGAATGTCTTAAAGTCAAAGAATTAAGCAGCTCTTTCTCTCTTTCAACTTCACTCAATGAAATTTCCATTGTCTCACAGAATCATGATGGCTGGAGCATTGCTAAGTTAGACGTGGAGCCGTGAACCTTATGGGACAGTTGGCATGGCGGACTGACATCCTTAAGCATGGCTTTCTGGGAAAGATAACAAGTTAGAAGAAGCTATATCTGTGTGATTCAGTGAATGGGAAGAGGATACAGAAGAATGGACTCTGGCCCTGGATCAAGGATAACCACTAGCTTCTACATGTTCCGGATGAGAAGGTAACAGACTCTAACTCATAGGCTGTTCAGGGAAGTCAGTATAAAGACTAGAGGACAGTTACCAAATGGTCAGGAGCCCAATAGACATATGAAATTATTTGTTATTATAATAATAACAGCAATAGAGGACATGAAGTCAATGGGTAATGATAACGGGATATTAATCTATTGTTGAAAAGATTTAATTGTGAGGTGGTAATAGCAGAAGGACCTAGTCAACAATTTGCATTTTACACCCACATTTTTGGCTGTCAAGCTTTGTACATACCACATTGTGTATCCGTCACTAGTAAATTTCAAGATTGCCTTTTCCAGGATCCCTTAGCTCTGAAATTAGAAACCCTTAGTACATTGCAGGTAATTACCACAAGCAATGGGAAACAATGCCCCAGCCAAAGACCCAACACAAAAGGCCTTTCTCCTCCTTTCTGGGGAGATTTGCTTTGTGAATAAATTGCTTTTCCTTAAAGGTCACTTTGTTGTTGTGGAACACCCTGAACCTAACATTGCCCTCTTACTGTAGGAAGCCACACAAAGGGCATTTATGCAATATTTCCTACCCTTTTATCTATAACATACATCTCCTGCTGGAAAAACAGCTCAAGTATGTCGTGAGTTCATGAGGAAATGTGCCTGGAAAAAGAAAGTGTTGTCCAAGATGAAAACAGTAAGCAATATTTTCTATAGCTTCCATTTGGGTAAGATACAAGAGTCTAATACAATGGATGTTTATTGAATATTTACTACTATATACTGGGGGAAACACATTAAAAGTTTTAATGTATCACCTAATTGAGTCCGAAATTTATTTTATGAGACTAGTTTTATTTTAAGATTATTTTTTATTTATGTGTCTGCAAGTATGTCTATGTATATGCCAGAGGAGGCCAAAAAGAGGGCATCTGACGTTGGACCTGGAGTTAAAGCTTGTGATCCACCAGATGTGGATGCTGGGAGTCAAACTCAGGGCCTCTGTGAGAGCAGCAAATGTTCTTAACCACCGAGCCATCTCTCCAGCCCCTAATTACTCTCATTAAAAATAAGAAGACGACAGCCAGATGCGGTGGTGTTTGAGAAGAGGAGACAGGAAAATGGGGCATCCAAAGCAAACCTTTGCTACATAGTGAGTTTGAGGCCAGACTGAACTACACATGACACTGTCTCCACAACAGAAGACAGACAACAAAGACTCACAAATTCTTAGGAGTGTTCCTTAACTTAGGAAAAAATAAGTCAGATAACTAATAAGAACAAAGAATCTTCTCCAGTCTAAGCTCGATGGCCAAATGAACGAGATCCAAACTTTTGACTATGATACCTTGTAGATGCATTGATTAAGATACACAGGACTTGGTTAAATATAGGTTAAATTTATTCGGGGAGAAGTCACTTACATAAGAAACCTATGACCAGCAAGTTCCTGCTCCGAGGATCCACACCCAACCTGCTCTCTGTGACCTGATTGGAACCAAGAGAGAGCAAGCCTGTCCCGTACCCCAGACCAAATACCACACACTCACATATAAACCTGTGACCTCACCCAAATGGGCATGGTCAGTCAGTGCCACAGGTGCAGCTAGGTGGATCTCTCACTACAATACCTCAAAAAAACAGGCTGGGAAATATGAATCAGAATAGTTTTGAACAGCTGAAAGAGGGCCTCTGAGTCCCATAGACACATGGCCTCTACTCTCTGAGTCTTCTTCACAATATCTGAGCTGACCTTCTCAGTCCTGATGATAAGAATCTGAGACTGGCTCAAACCAAAGGCAAATGTATCATGAAGAAGTAAGGTGCGCACATGATTATCTAGCAAAGACATACGCTGTTTCCTTCCACTGTCCTGGTGTTTCTGAGATGAGTGATAATCCCTCTTCATAATAACAACAGAGGGCCCCGGGCTCGAGAATAGAGAAGCTCAGTGGTTAAAAGTGCTGGCTGCTCTTGTAGGATCTGAGATCAGTTCTCAGCACCCACATGGCAGCTTACAACCCTCTATGACTCCATTTCCTGGGGATCTGATGCCTTCTTCTGGCTGCCATGGATACCAGGCATACATGCAGTACATGGACATGCATGTAGGCAAAACACTCATACACATAAAACAAATAAATCTTTGTTTTTAAGAATATAACGTCCTAAATGGAATCGAATTGAAAACCCTGATATTAATCCACACACCTACGAACACCTGATTTTTGACAAAGAACCTAAAATTATACAATGGAAAAAAGAAAGCATCTTCAACAAATGATGCTGGCATAATTAGATGCTGGCATGTAGAAGACTGCAGATAAATCTGTATCTATTGCCATGCACAAAAGATCTCAACATGAATCCAGCCACACTGAACCTCTTAGAAGAGAAAGTGGGAAGTACCCTTGAACGAATTGGTACAGGAGACCACTTCCTGAACATAAAACCAGTAGCACAGTCATTGAGATCGACAATTAATAAATGGGACCTCCTGAAACTAATAAGTTTCTGTAAGGCAAAGGACACAGTCAACAAGATAAAATGGCAGCCCACAGAATGGGAAAAAGATACTCACCAAACTTACATCTAACACAGGGCTGATTTCCAAAATTTACAAAGAACTTAAGAAGCTAGTCACTGAAACACCAAACAATCCAATTAAAAAGTGCGGTACAGAACTAAATAGACAATTCTCAATAGAGGAATCTAAAATGGCTGATAGACACTTAAAGTGCTCAACATCCTTAGCCATCAGGGAAATACAAATCAAAACAACTCTTAGATACCATCTTACTCCTGTCAGAATGGCTAAAATCAAAAACACCAATGACAGTTTATGCTGGAGAGGATGTGGAGAAAGGGGAACACTCTTCCACTGCTGGTGGGGGTGCCAACTCATACAGCCACTTTGGAAATCAGTATGACGACTCCTCAGGAAAATGGGAATCAGTCTACCACAAGATGCAGCAATTCCACTCTTAAGGATATACCCAAAAGATGCACATTCATACAACAAGGACATCTGCTCAACTATGCTCATAGCTGCATTATTTGTAATAGCCAGAACCTGGAAGCAGCCTAGATGTTCCTCAACTGGAGAATGGATGGAAAAAATATGGTACATTTACACAGTGGAGTACTACTCAGAGGGAAAAAAAACAATGGAATCTTGAAATTTGCAGGCAAATGGATGGAAATAGAAGAAACCATCCTGATTGAGGTAACCCAGTCACAAAAAAAGACAAACATGGTATGTACTCACTCATATATGGATCTTAGACATAGAGCAAAGGATTACCAGCCTACAATATACACCGACAGAAAAGCTAGGAAACAAGGAGTGCCCTAAGAGAGACATACATGGTCCCACGGAGAAGGGGAAAGGGACAAGATCTCCTGAGCAAATTGGGAGCATGGGGAAAGGGGAAAGGGAGTTAGGAGAAAGAGAAGGGGAGAACTAGAGGGAAGAGGAGGGCATGAGGGAGCAGGAAGGTTGAGTCTGGGGAAGAATAGAGGAGAGCAAGATAAGAGATACCATAATAGAGGGAGCCATTATTGGTTTGAAGAGAAATCTGGCACTAGGGAAATGTCCAGAGATCTACAAGGATGATCCCAACTAACAATCTGAGCAATAGTGGAGAGGCTACCTTAAATTCCATTCCCCTATAATGAGATTGATGACTACCTTATATGCCATCCTAGAGCCTTCACCCAGTAGCTGATGGAAGCAGAAGCAGACACACACAGCTAAATACTGAGATAAACTCCTGGAATCCAGTTGGAGAGAGGGAGGAGAGATGAGCAAAGAGGTCAAGACCAAGCTGGAGAAGCCCACAGAAACAGCTGACCTGAACAAGGGGGAAGCTCGTGGACCCCAGACTGATAGCTGAGAAACCAATATAGGACCAACTCAGACCCCCTGATCGTGGGTATCAATTAGGAGGCCTGGGCAGTCTATGGGCCTCTGGCAGTGGTTCAGTATTTACCCCTAGTACACAAGTGAACTTTGGGAGCCCATTCCACATAGAGGGATACTCCCTCAGCCTAGACACATGGGGCAGGGCCTGGTCCCTGCTCCAAATGATATGACAGTTTTAAGATCCCTCATAGAAGGCCTCACCCTCCCTGGGGAGAAGAAAGGGGATGGGATAGGGGGTGACTGGGGGGCAGGGGAGGAGGGGGAGGGAGAGGGAACTGGGATTGACATATAAAACAAGCTTGTTTCTAATTTAAATTTAAAAAATAGAAAAAAAAGAATATAAGTTCCTAGCCTTATATTCTTAAGGTAATAAATGCCTTTATTCATAGTACTCAGGAGGCAGAGACAGGCTGATCTGTGAGTTCAAGGCCAGCCTGGTCTACAAATTGAGCTCCAGGACAGCCAGGGCTACACAGAGAAACCTTGTCTTGAAAAACAACAAAGAACATAAGGTCCTGAGAGGTTGACTCAGAGACCAGAGCTATACCTGGCCCTTGAGGATGTCTTCTTTGCTTTGTCTATTTACAAATGAAACAGTTGATTGAACATTTAAAGATTAGATTAAATAAGGCACAGTAATGCCCTCCTTGCCCTGGGAACCCAGGAGGCTGAGACAGAAGGATTACTTGAGCAGAAGATTTGAAGCCAGCTGGACAACATAGTGAGACCTTGATTCACAAAAAAGTGAAAAAGAAAAAAAGAAAACAAGCATCAACTTTTTAAAAAATTACATGCTAAAAATTGAGGGCTCTAGAGTTTTTCGAAAATGATAAGTTTCTGGAAACACTATCCCCTGATGACAAGCAGTAACGGAGCCCATCTCCCACCCCCATCCACTACCATATCTACCCAAGACCCAGTTGAAAGGGTACACAACCATACACAAGATATTGATGGTATATTATAAATCAGAACAACTCACACGCATAGCCGATAACCAGATTGGCACTCCGAGCAGCCCGGTGTCAGATGCACTCCAAGACCTAGCTTGAACCCCGAAAGATGGCTAGCGCCTCAAAAGAGGGTGAGCACCTCCTCCTTAGTCCTTTTATCCCATCCCTTCTGAATACCTGTGACCACGTCCAAACGGGTGTGGTCGGAGCTACCAGTAGGTGGGGATTCCCTACACCCAGTCTCCCCAGCCACCTCTAACCCCGTTCCTCATCGGCTATGCTCACTCATTTCACATGCACACAGCTCTCTCTTGCCTCCATCCCTGTTTCAATGAGCAAAATATTAAAATGATGAAGACCTTTTCGCAAGGAGCCACTGGCCATGCAATCACTCTGACGCAAACACCACCATGTTCAACAGATGTTAAGATTCCAGGGGGTCCACAGAGAAATGGTACAAGGGCAAGATGGGTGGATATATCCTCTCCATCTTGGAAGCAGGGCTTGCTGTGGAACAGTTTCCAAATTGCTAAAGAATATTGTTCTCATTGGTTGTTTTCATGAGCATCTAGTATGCCAGCAGCCTTCATGTTTTTGACACGCCTTCACTGAAAGCAACGCTATAAAAAGAATTAGGGACATCATGCAACACCCACTTCCCCTCCTTGTGGTAGCAGAGACTCTGAGTGATCACTGGCATGTAGAATCCTGGTAGGAGAAAAGCAACTACATTTTCCCACCTCCCTTGCAGCTAAGTGGGACAATGAAACTTGAAATCAAGGGGAATTTGGCCAAACAAGGTATATACAAATTCTAGAAAATTTCCCTAAAGACCTGCCTAGATTGGATGTTCTTTTCTTCTCTTGCCTCAGGCTCTACTACGGATATAGAAGTAAGATTTTACTGTCTTTGTGGATGGGGGTTCCAGGCAATTACAAAACAAGATGGTAGGAACCAGGCTCCCTGGCCAGGAGTGAGCCACCCTGCCAGTGCAAGCTAGCTCATTCTGCTCAGCCTCTTGGAAGATAAACTGTTACTGACTTAAAGCACTTTGCTGCAACTGCCGTCCAGTCCTCTCCCGTCTGACTGTGCTGCTGTCCTTTGTTTTCCCCTAGATTTCAGAGCGTGAAATGGTCATCCTCCACACCACAGCCTTGAATCCTGATAAACTTACGTCTCTGAACTCGATCTGCACAATAATAACTGCAATGATTTGTCTAAGGATTAAGCAAAGCCAAACACCGGCCCTTGGCATTTCAAAAGCACCGAATAAATGTCAATATCACTCTTCCTCTTTCCCAGTTCAAATCTGATCATCCTGTCAGCACTCTGCAATTTATTCCCACTCCGCCTCTCCCCATTGCCATCCTCTGCCCACCTCCCCCCCACATCTTTAACCTTTCCATCTCAAATGTCCGGCCCCCGGACATATAAGCAGATGAAAGCAGTGCCCACCCTAAAATTAACAGCAGCGATCCTGCCCAACCGGTGACCACCCTTCCTCTCTCCTTTTCATGACCACAAAGGGTGGCTCACCTGCGTGCTTCCTGCTCCTTCCCCAGCTTCACCCCCTCCCAAACTGAATGTAGCACCCCTCACTCCCCCAGCATGCCTCAGTGAAGTAGCCAGCGCCCTCCCAACGACACCACCCTTGTCTTCGCCCATAAACACCCCACAGAGCACTCAACACTCACTCTGCCCCTGACGTCTGTGATTTCACCATCTCTAGGTTGTCCACCTGGAAATCCTTCCTTCTTTCCCTTCCTTTCATGCTCACCTTCATCAGAAAGCCCGTTTCAGAGGCACCCTGCCTCACGCTCATCTCTCCCAGTTAGCCTAACAGCTCAGAGGAACCTGAAGGAGTCTCAACTGGAATGCTGTCTCAGTCAAATTAGGCTGTTTTTGTTTGGTTGTGTTTTCTTGACTGCTACTGACATAGCAGGGCCCAGCCCACTGTGGCTAGCACCAATGCTGGAAAGCTGGGTCTAGCCTGGTAGGTAGCTCTCAATCTGCGGGTCACGACCCCTTTGGGTGTCCCATATCGGACATTTACATTGTGATTCATAACAGTAACAAAATTACAATTATGAAGTAGCAAAGAAATAGGTTTATAGTTGGGGTGACCACAACATGAGGAACTGTATTAAAAGGTCACAACATCAGAAAGGTAGGGGACCACTGATCTAGGAAAGGTAGGTGGGGCAGTGGCGGTGCCAGAGACAGGTGGATCTTGTTTGAGGCCTGTTAAGAAGAGAACCAAGTTCCATAACAGTCAGAGCTACACAGAGAAACCCTGAAAAAAAAAAAAAAAAAAAAAAAAAAAAAAAGTAAGCGAGTATGACCCGGGGAGCAAGCCAGTAAGCAGTGTTCCTCCATGGTCTCTATTTCAGTCCCTGCTTGGGTTCCTGCCTTGACTTCCTCAATGATGAACTATGACCGGAAAGTGTCATCTAAATAAACCCTTCCTCCCCAAGCTGCTTTTAGTGGAAGTGTTTTATTTTTATCACTGCAACAGAAGGGACATTAGAATAATGGGTAGCAGGTGAACCCAGGGTGGTCAGATGCAGCAGATTCACAGTCTCCTCTGTCTCCAGGTGTGGCCCCCAGCCAAGAGCTGGCCTCCTCTGCAGAGTAGCTGGCATTTGCTCTCCTGAGGATGATTTACCTGTTAAACCAAAAAGGTACAGAATGTCCTGAGCTGGGAGCCTGCTTGCAGGGGGTGTGGAATAGGCAGGACTTGCTCAATCCTTCTTGCTGGATTTGTCACAACACAGAAGACGCATAAAACAACTCCTTACATCTCAACTCCAGGGAAAGATATGTGAAGACCTGCATACAGTGAGCAGTGACCCCCAAATCAGATCTCTCCAGCCACAATCTACCCTGACAGAATGCACCCGAAGCCCTCTGGTACCCTCTTGTCTGCACTTGGAATTCGGGGAGAGGCTAACAGGCAACCATGACTTCTTGAAATACAAGCAGTCAGATTCCAGCATCCTTGTGTTCAATCCTAAACCCTAACTCCTTTCTATAGTTTTCCCAGTTGAACAGCATTAAGAGGTCTCTCAAAGCACTTTCAATAACACGAGTCCCTTGTGTGAACAGACCAATACATAGCTGCATTGTTGGCCAGCCAGACATTAATTAAACCACAGCCACCAACAAGTAATTTTTATATAACCATGCCTACTGCAGTTTTTTAGCTTGAAAACCACAGAGGAAAAAAGAATTTAAAAATTATCGTTCTCTTTTCATTCATTTTCAATTATTCCCAATCCCTCAGCTGTCCCAAAGTCTCTCAGCTTCCTGTCTAAAGTTACACACACATACACACACACATACACACATGCAAATACACCCACGGGCACAGAGCCCACCAGATGTACCCCACCAAAACCAGTTTGCACCAGCTCAAAAAAGATGATTGTTGTATTTTCAGGAATATTTTCAGCCAGTTATTAAACATTTCCATCTTTGAAAAATTAAATAATACAAATTTACAATGAAAGACATTATAAATAGAGGTGAATAACTGGATGAACCTCAAAACAACTGTATTGATGCCAAAAAGGAAGATGATAGAGTGAAAGGTGGCAATGATGGAAGCCAGTAGGAAGCTGGTCTACGGTGGGCAGGAGCAGATGAGTGGCTTCCTACAGAGAGGTGGCAAAAAAAAAAGAGGGAAAGAAAGAGAGGACATGAGGAGATTTGAGGGAATGATAGAAAAGTGCATGCCATCAGTTATGGTGACATTGTCACAGCCACACTGCCATACAAATCTCTTCAAGCTGTCCACCTCAAATATGAGTGGCATGGTATGTCAGCTCTACCTCAGCAACAACATTGGAGAGACACTGAAATCCATCATTTCATAAGATCTTACTGTCCATGTCAATTATCCTCACGGGATATCTCCTTCTATCTAGTGAGTCATATAACAGGACAGTGTAAGATGCCTTCCCAGCCAGTTGTGGGAGACGATCTTCCTTATGCTAATAGACCTGGGCAGACACATCTTAATTGTGGCCCAGATCACTCCCTAAGCAGGGGGCCCTGGACTGTATAAAGTGGACAGAGTGCTGGCTGGTTTGTCAACTTGACACAAACAAGAGTCATCTAGAAATAAGGAACCTCAGCTGAGAGACCACCACCAGACTGGCCTGTGGGCATACTGGAGGCATTTTCTTGATGAATTATGATGTCAGAGGGCACAGCGCACTAGGGTCAGTGCTGCCCTAGGCAGGTGGTCCTGGTTGTGTCAGAAAGCCCCCTGAGCCTGGGATTGGTATATAAACTAAGATTGTTTTAAGAATAAAGAAAGGGGGACAGCAAGCAAGCTGAGTGAACTGTGAAAGCAAGCCAGTGAGCAGCATTCCTCTGTGGCCTCTGTTCCAGTTCCTGTCTTGAATTCCAGCCCAGGTCTCTTTCAGTGATGGACAGTTAACTATAAGCAACATAAGCCCTATCCCTCCCCCCAAGTTGCCTTTGCTGTGGCTTTATCACAACCACAGAGAAGCAGCTAGGACAACCGGCAGAGTACATTCATCACTGTCTGCTCTTGACTCCAGAGCCAATGATGCCAGCTGCTTCAAGCTCATGCCTCCGAGATGTCTCTGCCATGATAGACTGCACCCTTGAGTTGAATCAGAATCAACTCTTTCTCCCTTAAGTTGCTTTTGTCGGGACATTTTATCATAGCAACATAAGATAAAAGCATTTTATAGGCTTTCCTGAAAGGCCTGGAAGACATAAAAACAAAAGTCGTTGTCTATTGAGGTACTCAAGCTACAGGTGGCATTTCTTCTGTGTGTGCTTTTTGTTTTGATTTTGATTATTTGGCATCTGACCTTTTAGTGTGTGTGTGTGTGTGTGTGTGTGTGTGTGTGTGTGTGTGTGTATGTAGGGTATGTGTGTGAATGCAGTACCTCAGGAAGCCAGAAAGGGTGTCAGATCCCCTGGATCTGGAGTTATAGGCAGTTGTGAGCCACCTGGGTGCTGGGAAACAAATGTTTTCTCTTCAAGCACAGTACACGCTCTTAATTGCTGAGCCATCTCTCTTACCTCATGTGATTTCTTTTTGAGAATGGATCTTTATAGCTCAAGCTGGCCTGGAACGACAGACTTTGAACTTGGCACTCCTTCCTTGGCCTCAGAAGTACTGAGATTACAGGTGTGAAGCACCACACCTAGTTTTTCCTGGATTTTGAATTCCATTAATGTCACCGTGAACTGTTTGCATATGTCTTTAAGAGAATTATAAACAGGGGTAACAAGCAGAACGTACCCAGGGGAACAAAACACAGACAAGCAACAGCATTGCTAAAGTGCATTAATTAGGGCGGAGAGGGACTTGCTCATATTCAGAATATTAAAATAGAGAATAAGTGTTTGCTGTGTCCCTTGC
Source organism: Cricetulus griseus (assembly GCF_003668045.3). NCBI lineage: Eukaryota > Metazoa > Chordata > Mammalia > Rodentia > Cricetidae > Cricetulus > Cricetulus griseus. Next base: position 222,442,038 of record NC_048597.1, on the reverse strand, counting down.
ATTCTATCAAAGTGCAGTACAGACTTCCACATATCCTTGCTATCCCAACATCTCCCACCCTCACTCCTATGGCCTACACATTTCCTCACCTCCCTGCCCGCCTCACAGTGCCACCAAGCAGATCTTATCTGTACTCGTAGGCATGTACTCCTCTGGCTATTAGCACAGTCCCACAGACCAAAGGTGTAAGGATTCAGGCGTTATGCTGGCCTGCTCCGTCACCTGGCAGCATGCACTCAGGCAGTACCCTGGTCAGCCCAGGGTCCTATGGCTGATATCATTGTCTGCACAATGGTACAAAGGTCCTTTAAGAGAAAAACTCCACCCACTTCCTCTCTCTTTCCTCTGAAGGGGCAGACAGGACTCCCTCCCTCCCTCCCTCCCCCCCTCCCTCCTCCCTCCCTCTCTCTCTCTCTCTCTCTCTCTCTCTCTCTCTCTCTCTCCCCACATCCCCCTGAGGACTACCCCACCATGCCCTTTCGCCCAGAAAGGCAATCGTCACACTGTCTTTCCCTTGGAGCATTCTCCTCCTTCAGGCATCATGGGATGCCTTTCTCTCTTCCTGTCCTGGTTGGAATGTGTAATGTCCCCTGGAGGTGCAAGGTATTAGAACCCTTGTTTCCCAGCTGGTGGTACTGTTCAAAAGCTTGGGGAGCCTTTCTTTAGGAGGTAGAACCAGCACTGGGGAAGCAGAGGCAGTCAGATCTCTGGATCTCTGTGAGTTCAAGGCCAGCCTGGTCTACAAAGCAAGTTCCAGCACAACCAGGACTGTTGCACAGAGAAACCCTGTCTAGGGGGAAAAAAAAAGGGGGGGGCGCTTGACTTTGGATACTTACTCCCGATCTGCCTCCAGCTTCCTGGACTCATAAGCCATGTGACCAGCTGCCCGCCCACTCCTACCTTGCACCTTCCCCACCACCACACTGTAGCCTCTCTTAAACTGTGAGCACCATAAGCCTTCCCTTAAGTAGCTTCCTGTCAAGTTATGACAATAAGAAAAGTAACTACCACACTTTCCATCTCTAGAAAACAGCGCTTCCTTGCAGGTTCCTAGTTTTGGGATAAACACCATGACCAAAAGCAACTTGGAGAGGAAAAGGTCTTTTTCAGCTTACATGACGTCTCAGTTCCTCATGCAGGAAAGCCAGGGCAGGACCTGCAGGCAGGAGCTGATGGAGAGGCCATGAGGGATAGCGGCTCACTGGCCTGCTCCTCATGGCTTGCTCAACCTGCTTTCTTACACATCCTAGAACCACCAAGTCCATGGGTGGCACTGCCCACAGTGAGCTGAACCCTCCAGCAACAATCTTTTATCCAGAAAATAACTCCATAGACTTGCCTAGAGGCCAATCCGATAGAGGCAATTTTTTAATAGAGGCTCATCTTTCCAGATGTCCCAGGCCTGTATCCTGTTGACAAAAACTAACCAGGATACTCAGGTAAGCCAAACTTTCAATATAAGGAATGGCCCCCCCATGGCCTGTTCTCATACAGCCCCTCTGCGGCTGCTGGCCCACACCCAGAGCAACAGCCTGAGTCTCCCAAATGCTACGCTCACGTCAGTTCACACAGCTGCCCACAGACATGCCTGGCTCATTTCAGAACAAACAAGAGCCTTGTTCCACAAATCTTTATTTGTGTTAATTCCACAGAGTCACTTTGCATTAAAGCATACCAAATTCAAGGGTACACCACGCTACGGATTGTAGGAAATAATTAGTTCTCATCTTCGACAATCGAGGAGGAAGCAACTGTGGAGGAAGGTGTTCCAAGCTGGCTAGAGTGAGGCAGGTGAAGTTAAGGAGATACTGAAAAACTTACCAATTAAGGGAAATAATGTTTTAGTGCAGTATTTCTTTAAAAACCATAATAATGGAGCCAAGGAGAGGTTCAGTGGGTAGAAACACCGGCCACAGGAGCCTCAGTTCCATCCCCAGAGAGCACATAAAAAGCTGGATGTATGAGCAGGGACTCTGAATCCTAGCATGCCTCAGATAAGATGGAAGATGAAGATAAGAATCACCCTGAGGCTCACAGACCAGCCAGCCTGCAGCACAGCCCATTAGTAAAACGAGAGAGACCCTGCCTCAATGTGGTGGAAGGCGAGGACCAACTCCTGAAAGTTGTCCCCCTGATAGTGGCCACACACACACACACACACACACACACACACACACACACACACACACATGCTCTGCTGGCTGGCCAGCAAGCCTCCAGAGTCCTCCTGTCTCTGCAGCTCTGAGTCATAGTGTTATACCCCCGAAAACTCAAGTATCCGGGGTCTCAGGCCAGGTTCGCGGTCACCCCAATCACCAGGCGGATTCGAGAGCTTGCTGCAAACTGCACGAGGCTTTATTGTAATTTAACGAACTAACCCCATGTTAGCTCGGGTCTTTCACCCACCCGCCATGGCAGACGGCTAGAAAAAGACGGCTCCTTGGGTCTCCCAAAAGATCTTATAGGGCAGCGTAAGGGGAGTGTCTAGGGGTACGCACAGGCTTACGATTGGTGTGCCTCCAGGCTTGGAGGGCTTGCCCTGTGTTGATTGGTCAACTGGTTGTTATGGCTCATAGGCCCTCCCAGGGTGGTTGCTATGCTCTCTACGTCATTGTCGTGCGCTTGTCCGTAAAGCACACCCAGGGTCGTAAAGCATAGCGCCACCAGCTAACTTCTGATTGGTTCCTTGTCACAAGACAGGCATCTGACCTCTAAGTGACCAAGGCAGGTTTATGGCAAGCACGTGTTCGGCTGTTATGGCTGCCAAAAGGGAAGCTGGTTCCTTCAATAGGTTTACATCACCGCGCCCAACTTTTATGTGGACACTGGGGATTTGAACTGAGGGCTCCATGCTTATGCAGCAAGCACTTTACCCTCTGGTTCATCTCCCCAGGGCTAGGCTTTTAGGGAACTTCCATGGTGATTTCCATAGTATGGCTACACTAATTTGCACCCCCACCACAAGTGGAAGAAAGTTTCCGCTACACACATCCATCCCCAGCAGCATTTGTTGCTGGTTTTTCACCTGATGATGACCATTCTGAATGGGGCGAGATGAAATATATTTCCTTGATTTTACAATTAAAGATCTTTTCTTTTTTTGTTTTGTTTTGTTTTTTTGAGACAGGGTTTCTCTATGTAGCTTTGGAGCCTGTCCTGGAACTCACTCTGTAAACCAGGCTGGCCTTGAACTCACAGAGATCCGCCTGCCTCAGCCTCCTGAGTGCTGGGATTAAGGCGTGGTCCACCACTGCCTGGCAACAATTAAATTTCTTAATGAACTTTATCATTAAAAAAAATATTTGCAGGGGCTGGAGAGATGGCTCAGCGGTTAAGAGCACTGGCTGTTCTTCCAGAGGACACGGGTTCAGTTCCCAGCACCCACATGGCAGCTCACAACCATCTATAACTCCAGTTCCAGGAGATCTAACACCTTCACACCAATGCACATAAAATAAATTTAAATAAACTAGTTTTTAAAAAAAATATTTGCAAATAAAATAAACATCACACATCAAAATTAGACAGCTTTAAAAAAAAAGAAACGCAAATGGCCAATGACTATTTTTTAAAGTTTTTGATATCCCTAGCCATCAGAGAAATGAAAATTAAAACTACTTTGAGATACCATCTCACCCTTGTCAGAATGGCTATCAACAAAGCTGACAGATGTTGGAGAGGATGCTAGAGAAAAGAATCTTTATTCACCGTTGGTAGGGGGTGTAAATTAAACAGCCATTGTGGAAATCCGTTTGGAGACTTCTAAGAGTTTTGAAGTGGCCTTTCCTTCACCTTGCCTTGTCTGGGGACAGCTGGTTTTCGGTTGTTGATAGTGTGACAAAAACACAAGATGAGTATGAACAAACAAAAACAAACACAAGTTCACAATGAAAATGGAAGACCTTTAAATTTCTCTGTTCCAGCTCGTCTGTGCATGTGCACAATACGGACAACTTGCCTTGGCTTCTCACAAACAAAGTGTGTTAAATATTAACACTATTGCTCTTAATGAGGGTCTGTCCTAGTCACTGTTCTATGGCTGTGAAGAGTGACCATGACCAAGGCAACATATATAGGAAATCGTTTAATTAAGGGATTGCTTAGTCCATGATCATCATGGTGAGAGCATGGCAACAGGCAGGCAGGCAGGCAGGCGGGCGTGGTGTTGGAGCAGAGCTGAGAGCCACGTCTGATCCACAACAGGGAGGCAGAGAGAGAGAGTCTGGGCCTCTCAAGAGTCAAGGCCCGCCCCAGTGACACATACCTCCTCCAATAAAGCCAAACTCCTTAATCCTTCCTAATCAGCCCACCACCTGGGAACTGAACATTTAAATATATGAACCTACAGGGCCATTCTCATTCAAACCCCCAGGGATCCTTCCGCTCAATGTTTACCAAACCAGCTATTGACCAAAGTGTCAGTCTCTCTTCCTAGACCATTATTTGTGACACAGTATTATTAAATGGAAGGCTATACTGTCATCTAAGTAATGTCTGTGTAGTTTGCTCTTACCGTATGAAAATGATGAGTCTCGTCATGTGAGCCGTTACGTGATCAAATGAGCTATGCTAGGAATATTCTCCAGCAGTAAGTTCCAAGTCATCACGATGGAGAAAACTGAACTTCATTTCATCACATCCCGGGAGGACTAGTTCTCCATCCCTCACGTAACATTTCCCCACAAAAAGATCTTTCACCTTAGCAGCAGCATCAGGCAGATAGCACACTCACCAGCAACCCAAGAGGTCCTTCCCAGAACCTTTGGGGACCTCCACTTTTGTAAAGCAAGATCCTTGATGCTGTGGTTTGTATGAGAAACGGCCCCAATTGGCCCGTGTGTCTGAGCATCTGGTATTCAGGTGGCAGTGCTGTCTGGGGAGGGGATGGAACCTTTGGGAGGTGGAGCCTTGCTGCAGGAAGTATGTAACGGGGGGGGGGGGATGCTTTGAGGTTTTATAGGCTGGCTCTACTTGCTGCTCTCTCAGCTTTCTGGTTGCAGTTGAGATGTGATCAAGCCAGCTTCCTGAGTGCTAGGCAGACCTCACAGCTCAAAGCGGCCATGTATCCTCTCGGAACTCAGTCCTCACAACTCAACGGCCATGTCTTCCTCTCCGAAACTATATGCTAAAATAAGCCCTTTTCTCCTCTAAGTTGCTTTCTGTCCAGGTATTTTATCACAGCAATGCAAAGGCCGCTAATACACTGGACTATGCCACAGAGAAGAATTTTATGATGAGCCAAAGCTAGAGAGTTTTAAGTAGAGAGATGGAGGCAAAGGACGGTACCTACTCCCAAAGCATGGGCTTGGGTTTCTTCAAAAGAGCCGCACTCCGGTGTTTTCACAATGGCTGTGTGTGACCCTTTGCTTCTCTAAGTTCACCCCTCCAATGCTCAGATCCACAAGACTTAGAGATCCACCACACTTAAACTTTAAGTAAAAATGCAAAGATTAAGTACAAATACATGTACAGATTTATTTTTCTTTTTTATAATTTATTTCACTTTTAATTGATTTTATGTGCATTGGCATCAGATCCTCTGGAACTGGAGTTACAGACAGTTGTGAGCTGCCATGTGGGTGCTGGGAATTGAACCCTGCTCCATCTTAACCACCGAGCTATCTCTCCAGCCCCTAGTTTTCTTTTTTTTTTTTTTTAAGATTGATATTTTTTGCTGGACATGGTAGTGCAAACCTTTAGTCCCAGCACTCAGGAGCCAGAGGCAGGCAGATCTCTGTGAGTTCAAGGCCAGCCTGGTCTACAGAGCAAGTTCCAGGACAGCCAGGGCTACACAGAGAAACCCTGCCTTGAAAAAAATATCTTATTGTTTTCAAGTGTGTGTGTGTGTGTGTGTGTGGGTGTGTGTGTGTGTGTGTGTGTGTGGGTGTGTGGGTGTGTGGGTGTGTGTGTGTATAACTTCAGGTAAGTGAGGCCAGAGGTATTCACTCTTCTTAGAGGTAGAGTTACATGTAGCATAAATAATAATAAAAAAACAGAGACATTAGGGTTAAAGCTGTAGTTCAGAGAAGCAAAGTGGCCAACCACTAGAGAGTTCTCACCTCTACCAATGCTCAGACTGAAAGGGTCATTATGTCCTCTAATTGCAGTTGCAAGCAGTTGTGAGCCAGCTGGTGGGTGCTGGGGATGGACCTGGGAAGGAGCAGCAAACGCTCCTAACCGTAGAGCCATCTCTCCAGCCCACACTTATGTTTCTTATCTCAAAGAGTTTCCTTTGGTAAATGCAATTGTGAGATGGCTTCCTGAAGTGTATTTTTGGGGTTTAGGGATGAGAAAGGAGCTTTAACACACTTAAACTCAGCATAGTTCGGTGTTTTTAACATCCTTACCTGAGATGTCTTCAGGAAGACAGGCATTGTCTCTATAGCAACCTCAATTTTATTTTGTGTTCGAATTTCCCATCTCATGTTCCCTTAGTTTTCCCTGTCATTTTTTTATCCTTCATCAATCTGGTAGGTCAAAACAATAGCTCCATTTAGATTAGAACCTCAGAAAGACCAAGGATAAAATGTGTGCCAAGTTCTTGCAAGTAAGGTTGGGAGCACTAATTAGTCTTTTGTAGAACATTGACCAGAGGTGATAAAATGATGGACACTCCCATCTCATCCACTGCCAACTCCTGACAAATGAGAAATTTTATTGTACCATGGAATACCTGTCAGGAAAGAGGAAAGGTATATGTATTTTGTAAAAGCTCCTTTGATACTCTGATATTTATTCTTTATTTATATTTATTTGTTGTTTCTTGCTAAGTCATGTCCTGTTAGTCGTTTTTATTTCAGCAATCTGCTATTCCATGGTGATATTTATGAGTTTTTGTTTTGGTATTGGCTCAGTTACAGTGCATTTATCTTCCTCCCTGCCCCTTCAAAAAAGATTTTGTTTTGGTTCGGAAACAAGGTTGTACTATGTAACCCAAACTGTCCATAAACTTATAATCTCCCTGCTTCTACTTCCCAAGTGTTGGTATTACAAATGTGCAACCCATGCCCAGGTGGACCTTCAGAACCCAAGGATGTATGCTGTGGTGATTTGAATGTAATTGTCCCCATAAGCTCAAAGGGAATGGCACTATTAAGAGGTGTGGCTTTGTTGGAGTGGGTATGGTCTTGTTGGAGGAAGTGTGCCACTGTGGAGGTGGGCTTTGAGAACTCATATATGCTCAAGTCACTACCAGTATCTCAGACCACTTCCTGTTGCCTTCAGATCAAGATGGAGAACTCTCAGCTCCATCTCCAGCACCATGTCTGTCTGCATGCTGCTATGTCTCACTATAACGATAACTGACTAAACCTCTGATCTGTAAGCCAGCCCCAATTAAATGTTTTTCCTTTATAAGAGTTGTTTCGGCCATGGTGTCTCTCCACAGCAATTGAAACCCTAAGACATATGTTTTCTTTCCCTCTTGTTCTCCTGTCTCCTTATTTTCCTCAGAGTCTCTTCTTTCTCTTATTATCCCTTCTCTCACATAACTCATCATAACACAGAATTCAAGTTTAATCCTTTTTAAATAACTTTCTTTGGTGGTGGTGGTGGTTGTGGTGGTGGTGGTAGTGGTAGGGTCTTTCTGGAGAGACAGCTGAGCAGTTAAAAGTGGATACTGCTATTGCAGGAGATACAAGTTCAGTTCCTAGCAGCCATGTTGGGCGGCTCCCAGCTGCCTGTAATTCTAGCTCAGGAGGATCCAGTGTCCCTGGCCTCTGCTGGCATCTGCACTCATGTGCACATATCCCCCATTTCTCTCTCTCTCTCTCTCTCTCTCTCTCTCTCTCACACACACACACACACACACACACACACACATACGTGCACATAATTAAAAATTTTAAAAAACCATACTTCTTTAAAAATAACTTTCTTTTCTCTTTTGTAACATTTAAAAGAATTTTGGGGTGTGGGTTTAAATTTGTCTTTCGCATTCAACTCCATTTCTCATCCGAGACACTGCTAGCCCTTTGGCCCAGGAATCCTTTGTTGCAGGAGATGTCCTGTGTGGTGTAAGATGCTTAACAATGTGGTTGCCCTTAGGTGTCTTTGGGGGTCAATTTTAGGGCCTCTGTACCGAGATCTATAGAGGTCCCACTCCCTTCTATAAAATCACACGTGTTTGCAGGTAGCCCTTGTGTGTGCTCTTGTGGGCCTGAAATGATACCCATGATTTATTATAACTGAGTATTAGTTATTTTTCTTGTCACTGTGGTGATATACCCAAAAGAGAAAACTTCAAGGAGGAATCTGTTTCTTTGGCTCACTGTTCCAGGGGAAGGTGTGGGAGACATCATGGCGGCTGATGCATGTGAGTGGGACTTCTTATACCTCAGTGGACCAGGAAGCAAAGAGCTTGGGCCAAAACCAAAGCCAGACTGTAAAGTGTAAACCACACGTCCCTGGCTGCGGTGACATACTTCCTCCACTTCCTAAAAGATATGCACCTCCTAAAAAACACACCAGAAGCTAGAGAACCAAGTATTTAAACAAGTATTAAACACATCCACTTGTGGCGGATATTTCACATTCAAGCCATAAAACCCTAACCCTGTATAAATGGTGCACAAGTACTTGGGTAACCTTATCTAACATAGTGTAAATGGTGCACAAGTAACTGGATAACCCTGACTTGCTATTAATGATACACAGTACTTAGGTAACCCTGACACAGCATTAATGATACACAAGTACTTGGGTAACCTTATCTAACACAGTACAAATGGTATATCAGTACAAGCACTTGGATAACAGTGGAAAAGTACAGTCTGGGCAAGTTTAGTACAGAAGAGGGTTTATTTTTGCTTTGTTCTTTTTTTTTCCAAAAATGTCCAGTCCATGGACATAGAGTGACTATGTACTCTGGCTTACATTCATGTCTCCGGACAGAACCAAATGACCTTTAAAGGTTAAAACCAGCTCTGGTTGAGAACCATGAGACACATAAATACCTCCCAGAACTGCATTTATTTAGAATCCCAAAGTTTAATGAGGATGTCTTTCTTTCCCCTCTACCTTCTATGGGCACTCAACAGATCCACAGGCTGCCAGGCTTCTTCCAAGCCCCAGGCCTCCTCCTGCTCCCTCTGGAGATGGGCAGAGATGACCCACATTCTCCTAAACACATCACACTGCACCTGTCCCAGCCTTCCATCCGCCACCATGATATCACCCACCCAAGAAGCAAGCAGGATCTCTCAAGGCAGTTCTGTCAGGATCGACTGGGATGTCCACCCAGTCTGAAGCATTCAAGATGCCAGCTGCAGGCTGATTCTGTGTACACCTGTACATGGCCCCTGCACCAGGTTATTCCAGGCTCTTCTATGTCCCACTGTTTGTATTCTGCCAGTCCCCTCACCCCAACCACTCTTGTCTCTGGGGTCTTCATGAAGGCAGTCCTCCCAGCACAATGATCCTCAATTAGGCCAGACCATCTCAAAGGGAATGTGCCCTGGGGCTTGTGAAGAGGCAGACTCTGACCCTGCAGATTGGAGGCAGGGCCTGAGGGTCTGTGTCCCACAGGCTCCCAGAGAAGAATGGCCCCACAGTGTATACCAGAAGCCACTGGAGCATAGACGCCTACACTCTTTTTTTTGGGGGGGGGGGTTTGAGGCAGGGTTTCTCTGTGGCTTTGGAGGCTGTCCTGGAACTAGGTCTTGTAGACCAGGCTGGTCTCGAACTCACAGAGATCCGCCTGCCTCTGCCTCCCGAGTGCTGGGATTAAAGGCGTGCACCACCAACGCCCGGTATAGACGCCTACACTCTTCCACCAGAGACATTGTCCAAAGGGTCGTGGGAGCCAGGCGTTTATGTTTGCAACAACTTCCCTCAAATGGTTAGGAGTCCATATCCAGCACAGTGCCTGAGTGCAGCTCTTATCTTATAAGGCTGAAAATCTGGCCCCTGAGGCTGAGCCTCTCTCCCTAAAGCCATAAAACCAGTAACACAGGTCTGTCCTCTTCCTTATTATAAGCTTCCGCCCCACTGCAAATCACCCCATGCAAATACCCATGCCTAAGTCACCCTAAGGCCCTCAGATATAACAAATAGGCCCAGGTCCCAGCAGCTCACCTTCCACACCTGCTGTGTCACTGGCAGACAAGATAAAATGGCTGGGTGTTGGTGCAAGGAGAGTCTTTTAAAGGAGAGGTGCAATGGCCATTATGGAAAGGGCACAAGCTCCCTAGCAATGCAGAGTGGGAAACCCTGTGCTTTGTAAATGTCTGGCTGAAGGGACCAGCTCCCCATTTCGGCAGCCATGACAGTAACACGTGCTTGCCATAACCTTGCCTTGGTCACTTAGAGGTCAGACGCCTGCCTTGTGACAAGGAACCAATCAGAAGTTAGCTGGTGGCTCTATGCTTTATGACCCTGGGTGTACTTTATGGACAAGCGCACAGCAATGACACACAGAGCATAGCAACCACCCTGGGAGGGCCTATGTGCCATAACAACCAGTTGGCCAATCAACACAGGGCAAGCCCTCCAAGCCTGGAGGCACACCAATCGTGAGCCTGTGCGTACCCCTAAACACTCCCCTTACGCTGCCCTACAAGGTCTCTCGGGAGCCCCTAGGAGCTGTCTTTTGTAGCCAACTGCTTTGGTGGGTGGACAAAAGACCCGAGCTAACATGGGGTTAGCTCGTTAAATTACAATAAAGCCTCATGCAGTTTGCATCAAGCTCTCGAATCTGCCTGGTGATTGGGGTGACCACGGTCGTGGCCTGGGACCCCGGATACCTGAGTTTTCTGGGGGTCTAACATGGCCACAGCAGCAAACACAGATGATTTTAGAGTGTCAAATAAAAATAAATTTTCTAAATGATTCTTTGTGTGTGTTTGTGTATTTGTTTTGTTTTTTTGTTTGTTTGTTTGGTTGGTTGGTTAGTTGTCTGGTTTTTGTTTGTTTCTTTCTGTTAGGGTCATTCCATGATGCTCAGCCTGGCCTGGAGCTCCCAGCCTGATCCCCAAATACAAGCCTCCACCCTCAACTCCCCAGGGCTGAGATTACAGCCTCCCACCACCTGGCCTCTGAGTATGATAAGAAAGAAAGTTTGAGCTGAAATCTAAAGGCCGCCCTCTGTGGGGGTCACCAGAATTCCTCAAGGGCCCATTCCCTTAGAATCTCACTTTCTCCTCCTCAGAACGAGCAGGAGAAAGGAAATGAAGACAAAATGGTTCTAGAAGGAAGACAGGAAGGGAGGGAGAGTGTGTGCTTGTGTAAGGGAGAAGAGAGGAGGAGCACATTGTGGGGAGGACTCTGACACTGTTATCTGAAAGGGCCCCAGATGCACAGTAACACCTACATGGCCCTGACCTGAGGCCAGTATGAAGAACTCAGCAGGAGTCCTGTTGTGGAGACAGGCCCTGCCAGCCTCACTTCTTCACACCTTCCCCAATACAACAAGGCATCACCACTCCCACTCTGGCCACAAGATCTATTATTTTTGGGTTTATAGCCTCCTGCCTCACACACAAAGCTGGCACATAATATATACTCACCAATTTTCTGTCTGAAGTCAGTAAATAAATATGGTTTTGCTCGTGAGTAGGTGGAGAAGTGACGTTCCCGGGCATAAGAGAGAAAGCCACCTCTATGTGAGGAGGTGGTATGAGTGGCACAGAGGGAGGGGGTAACTTAGAGCCTTCAGCCACTTCACCAGGAACCCCAACTCAACAGGGTTTCTTCATGTAACAGCCCTGGCTGTCTGGGATCTAGCTCTGTAGACCAGGCTGGCCTTGAACTCACTGAGATCCACCTGTCTCTGCCTCCCAAGTGCCAGGATTAAAGGCGTGCAATAGGTCCTTATTTTCAGAGATGTTGAAAGTCTGGGCAAGGAGAGCGGTGCACACACGTGCTCCAGCAAGCATTAAGCCACTGGGGTCTGGAGTGTCCCTATGGCAGTAACTGACACCTACAACCTATCTAATGTAATAGGACACTATATCCAAAATTACTAGGGTAAGTACAGTATTGAAGTAGCATAATTTGGAAGGTTTCATGTCCCTTTTACCTGACTGTTTTTTGTGGAAGGTGTTTTAACTCATGAAGAGTGAGTGTCCACTGCTTTGACCTTTATAATGCCTCTGAACTCTCCTCTATTTCCCCTTCCCAGCTAACACCAGTAATGACACCTATCAAGCCCTTCTCTTAAGTGCAGCCTTCAAAGAAATGTCCTGACAGATGTGGCGGGGATCAGGATAAATTTACCCAGGAAGAAAATGGCATTTTCAATTTTCATAACAGACGTGTAAAGAAACCTATCATACCCCTAGCCCTCTTTATAAAAACTTACATTGTGGAGGATGAACTAGTAACCCTGGGCTGATGAGTAAGCACACCGGCGTGGCTGGTCTTCATGCCAGTGTTCTGTGGCTCTAACTTCAAAGTCAATACCTATCTGACTGGACATGGTTTTTATGAGAAGAACCAGTTTACATTTTAGGTTGTGATCTGATCTTCGGATCTCTTCAGAAGAAAGGGCCTGGGATTAACCAGCCCCCATCTGCCAAGGCCAATGCTGTTTCAAATGTTTACCAATTGTCATTCCTAGGTCCTGGTCTATAATGCAGTCCTGTGTTCCAAAATACCTTTCTGTATGTCTCTTTCTCTGTGTGTGTGTGTGTCTGTCTGTGTTCCTCTCTGTTGTAGGTATAGATGAATGTGTATGTACAGATGGTACATGTACAAATAGGCTAGACAAAGAGGTCCAGCGCTTCCCCCGTTGCTTTCTGTCTTATTCCTGTAACAGAGGGTTTCTCACTGAAGATGGAGCTGGCTGGCTGCCTCCACCCTATCAAGGCTTGCAAACTAGCAGATCCCAGGAAATGAGATCCTGTCTCATTTCCCCCATCTCCTCCCAGCAGGTTGCAGATTCATATAGCTTATGTCCAGTTTTTTGTTTGTTTGTTTGTTTGTTTGTTTTTGTCACATGCTTGCTGGGGATCCGAACTCAAGTCCCCATACTGACACAGTAGTAACACTCACTGAGCCATCTGCCAGTGCCTGCCACAACTATATTCCCACTCATTTCGCTTGAAATAGTGAAATATTTACTGTCTTACCTGAAATTTTGGTATCACACTTGTTCTCCAATTTATTTAACTTAGACAAATGGAACACTTCTCCAAAACTTACCTTCTGTGGTTGCCAGTTCCAGCTCTCCCTCCCACTATATTTCTTTCCATCGGTGATTACAGAAGTTAGGAGACAGTTGCTGGGCTCAGATATTTCGGGTAGGAACACGTGTATACATCCTTCTCTTTGCTCAGACTTCACAGCCTTTGAAAACATGTTACCATTGAACTTGGCTTTGTGTCTATATGCCTCACCCATAGGGCTGGAACTCAATAAATGTTCAATAATTCTAAGTCTTAACAAAAATGAGTAAATATGTTTTTGCTCATAAGTACAGAAATGGAAATTCCAGGTACCAGAGAGAAAGTTGGGTCTGTGTAAGTTGCATCTCCCAGGCAACATGAGTGACTTGGAGAGGATAGGAGGAAAAGAATGTGCTAGTGGGGGAAATGAAGCCAGCAACACATGTAAGTGGTTTTCTTCCAATTTTGCCAAAAGCTCGTCTTGTCTATGGCAATCACGGAGAGATAAATTGTATAGTTGTACGTGAGGTCATGGGCTAGGGGCACATTGACTCAAGTAGAAATAAAATACATTTCAAAGTTGAAGAGCAAAGAATAAATGTCCCACTCTAAGAACTGCTCTAAGAAATGCATCCTACAAAATATGGTAGGGCAGTGGTGGCCGGAAGCTCGTGGGAGTAACCGACCAGCATCAGATTTGACTCAAGGCCCATTCCCAACACTGAGACCAAGAACCTGAGACTAGAAAGCCTAGGGGCCTAGGGTAAAACCAAGTACTATTGTTCAAAAAGAAGGAAGGAAGAAAGGAGGGAAGGAAGGAAAGAAAGAAAGAAAGAAAGAAAGAAAGAAAGAAAGAGATTCCTAATGACATTCTGCTATATGTATAGAGCAGTTCCTCAGGGGACCAAGAACCTGAGACTAGATAGCCTAGGGGCCTAGGGTAAAACCAAGTACTATTGTTCAAAAAGAAAAAAAAAAGTAGAAATAAGGTGATTCCTAATGGCATTCTTCTGTATGTATAGAGCAGTGCCTTGCTCAGCCATCATCAGAGAAGCTTCCTCCTGCAGCAGGTGGGAACAAATACAGAGACTCACATGTAAATGAAGGTTTCCCATCCTACCTGCAAGTTCCCAAATAGCCACCCTAAAGCTTAATGTTAATTATAATTGTCTGGCCAGTGGCTCAGGCATATTACTGACTAGCTCTCAAATTTAAATGAACCCATTTCTATTAGTTTATATTTTACCACTAGGCTCATGGTTTATTACTTCACATCTTGCTTCTCCGGTGGCTACATGGCATCTATCTGACTCTGCCTTCTTTCTCTCCATATCTTTATTTGGGTATCCTACCTGGCTTTATTCTGCCTGCCCATTGGCCAAATCAGCTTTATTTATCAGCCAATAAAAACAACACATATTCGAAGCATACAGAAGGACCTCCCACGTTACCCAAAGTCAGACACTTGTGCCATGAATGAGAGACCTTGGAACACACAGCTCTAAATGGGATGTGCCCATTAAATCCCTCCCCTCAGAGCTCAGAGGGGCCTGCAGAAGACGGGGGTAGAACTAGTGTAAGAGCCAGAGAGGATGGAGGACTCCAAGAAAACCAGGCCCTCCGAGTCAACAAGAACAAAGCACACATGAACTCAGAGACCGCCGAAGCCTGCACAGGCCCTGCACAGGGCTGCACCAAATCCTATGTGCGAATATCATGGCTTCCGGTTTGGTGTTTCTATGGGATTCCTGAGTGTGCAAACTAGAGGCTCTCTGATTCATGTGCCTTCTCTTGGGCTCTTTCCCTCCTGTTTGCTTGTTTTGTTCAATTTGACTGTGTTGGTTTTTGTTTTATCTTTTTTATTTTATTTTCTTACTATCCCCTAGAAGCCTGTTTATTTTCTAATGAGAGACAGAAAGGGAGAGGAGGTGGGGGAGGGGAAACTGTAATCAGGAAAAATAAATCTATTTTCAATTAAAGGGAAAATACTTAAATTTTTAAAAAATAAAAACCAGAAACCAACAGGACTTAGAAGGAGCTGACTGTGTAAGTGGTGTATGCTTTTAACTCCAGGACACAGGAGGCAGGGGCGGGGGCAGGGGTAGGGATAGGGGCAGGGGTAGGGATAGAGGCAGAGATAGGGGCAGGGATAGGGATAGGGGCAGGGGTAGGGATAGAGGCAGAGATAGGGGCAGGGATAGGGATAGGGGCAGGGATGGGTCAGGGATAGGGGCAGGGATGGGGCAGGGGCAGGGATAGGGGCAGGGGGGCAGGGATGGGGCAGGGCAGGATAGGGATAGGGATGGGTCAGGGATAGGGCAGGGATAGGGGGGATAGGGCAGGGATAGGGCAGGGATGGGGCAGGGATAGGGGCAGGGGTAGGCATAGGGGCAGGAGTTCTAAATTCCTGGCCAGCTAGGATGTTGTGTTTGAATGTGAAATGTCTCCCACCAGCTTTTGCATTGAAACACTTGGGAAGCTATGGAGCCTGTGTGTGGGGGTGGGCTGGGGGTGGAGTCTTATAGGTGTGCACAGTGAAAGATTCAGGCATTATGCTGGCCTGCCCCTGTTACCTGGCAGAATCCACTCAGGCAGTACCCTGGTCAGCCCAGGGTTCCATGGCAACTAAGTCTGCACCGAGGTATAAAGGACCTCTTTAAAAGACAGACCCCGCCCACTTACTAGCTCTCTCTCGTGCTCTCTCTCTCTCTCTCTCTCTCTCTCTCTCTCTCTCTCTTTCTCTCTTTCTCCCCTCTCCTCTCTCTCTGTCCTGCAGTCAACCTCTCTCTCCTCTTTCTTGCTCTCTGCCTTGCTCTGTTCTTCTGTTTCTCTCCCTCTGGCTTTCCTGCCCTATAATATGGTTAATGGATCTCTTGTTCTCATGTCTCATCTTGCCCCTTATTTCTAATTTAAGCAAAAGAATAACACCCAGCACCTTGTAGCAGGAATGGCAAATAGAACATCCCTAAGTTATTGTCCTAGAGGATTTGGGGCCAAGCATGGGGAGGGGGCTGAACTGGCCTGACCACAGTCAGTCTGCCTGGGTAGACCTCAGTTTTGAGCAGGTCTTCTCACACGGTTTCCAGTTTCCAGGCAATAGTGCTCAAATAAGGGAAGGCAGACTTCTCCTCTGGAGTTTCTGGCCTCCAGCCAGGACAGAAGTGCCCTCAGGACCAAGACCAGGTTCATCTTCAGCCAAGAACAAGAGTCAACACTGCTTGCTGTTAAGGTCCCTACTAAAACCTGTGGTGGCTTGAAAGAAAGGGAGTGGCACTATTAGGAGCTGTAGCCTAATTGGAGGAAGTGTATCACGGTGGGGGTGGGTTTTGAGGTCTCTTTGTAACAAGATAAATAAATGACACAGAGACTGATATTGGGGTTCAAACTTCAAGCTGAAGATTGGAAAAGCAAAGTCGCGCGGAGCCATTAGCTCTTACATTTTTAAAAAATAAAAACCAGAAACCTACCTCAGGCTGAATGAGTTGATCCTGCTGTCTCTCCTCAGCGTGGCTGGAGAATCCTGAGACTGAATGTCTTCCTATTCTCAGTGTGGCTGGAGAATGAATCCCTGATAGTGACTACTGAAGACCCTGCTCCTGTCTTTTATACCCCTCTGGTGCAGGGATTAAAGGCGTGTGATCCCAGGAGCTGGGATCATCTTTGTGTGAGCTATTTCTCTTTAGGACTGGATCAATCTTGTGTAGATCTGAGTGGCCTTGAACTCACAGAGATTCGTCTACCTCTTAAGGGGCCAGCCTGTGCTATACAATAAGCTCCAGACCAGCCTGGGCTACACAGTGAGACCCTGACACATTTTTTTTTTTTAAGTTTAAAATGACAACTTCCAAAGTTAGATTTGTTTTCCCCAAAAGCCCAAAAGAGATTTATGGTTTGCATATTTTTTTTTTTTACTTATTTGTGAAATCCGGATACTTCTTCCCCCGAGTTCTGAGTTTTGATTTGTGATTCCCCCCCCCCCTTGGTAGATAAAAGCCCTACATCCTCTCTTGGCACTCTGCACCCTCAACTTAGTCACCAGAAGCAGATGGCTACAATCATGTGATCAAACTTTTTTCTAATGAATTTTTTTTTAAGCCAATACATCAATACATGAAAGCAGCAGGCAGGCTGGGAGCCTTCTGTGAAGTGAAAACTTGTCTCTCGTGTACTCCCCACTGTCCTGAATGGCTCAGCGGTTCCACACACTGTTGACACTCTCCTTCCCTTGTTCAGGATGATAGGTAACTCTTGACATCACTGCGTGTGATTCCGAAGTAACCTCAGCAGCCCTCGCGCCACACTGGCAGATCGAGGTACACAGTCACAGATTGGGACTTTGAGATTCCTAGTGTAGCCCTCGCCTCTCTGTGTTCCTCTAAAGTCATGGGGCCAGCAAGCTCCTCTCAACACCTTGTTCTCCGCCTCCCCCTGCTTGGCTTCATTAAGTCCTTTGTTGCTCTAAATAAAGCTTGGGTTTCACTGAACTCAGCAAAAAGAAAGTGTGTTTGTTAAAGTCCTCCAATTGCAAACAGCAGAAATACAATTAGACAAACTAAAACTCACCAGGGATGTAACTTTGATGCTGTGCAGTCTCCAAGGCCTGGAGCCCTACAGGCAGAAAGACGCCAGGCTTGAGAAGAGCAGTCTGCAAATGACAAAACCAGTGTTACCTGAGCTGTTAAGGTCAGCACCCAGGCCAAGGCAGCCCCAACCAGGCAGGCTTGTGTGTCCCATTCTGTCCGGTCCTCCCCACTCCCCCCAATCATCAATAGAGCAATTAACTGACAGGTAATGGTGAAAAGTAGAAAAGGGAGATTTACTCAATGGGATCACACTGGGAGGGAACAAAGAGCTCTGGTGACACCCTACCCCGTTCCATTTTGGGATCCTGACATGAAGTTCAAGTTTAAAAAGAAGGTAGGAGGGATGTCTAGCTAAGCGTCATGGTCAAGTGGGCCGCCCACCATTGTCTGGGCTCCAGTGTCTCCTGCAAGGTGGTCCTCTATGTCCTCAGAACTGTGAGAAGTATTATGAGGGAGACACACTCCCCTTCTGCCTTCAGCCTTTTCCTTCTCCCAGCATGAGACTGTCACATTCAATTGCTAGGCAAAGGGTCTCTTCAGTACAATTAACAGTTCCTGTTAGGGGAAGTCCTGCACACTCAGTCTCTGCAGGAACTGTCAGTCTGTGTCTCAGACCAGAGGCCTACACACACACACACACACACACACACACACACACACACACGGAGGGAGGGGGGAGTCCAGGAGGGGAGAGAGAGAGAGAGAGAGAGAGAGAGAGAGAGAGAGAGAGAGAGAATGAGAGAGAATGAGAGAGAAAGATTTAAGAATGAAAGCTCCCTGGAGCTAGGGAAATGGTTCAGTGGGTAGTGTTTACCAGGAAGACCTAAATTCAGTGCCCACATAAGAATCCAGGCATGGTACAAGCACTTGTATTCCCAATGCTGGGGAGGAAGAGCTAGGAGGATCCTTGGAGCATGATGACCAGTCAGCCTAGCCTAGGCAGAGAGCCTCAGGTCCTGATGACAGAAAGCAAGATGGACAGCTCTAGAGCTGAAGAATGACACTCAAGGTTCACCTTTGGCCTCCACACACGTGTGCTCGTGTGCACGTGTGCACGCATGCACCCCACTCGCAGTTGCATCATGGACATAACACAGAGAGAGAGAGAGAGAGAACACTGGTCAGATAGGGTAGTGCCTCTTCTCGGAAGGCTGAGGCAGAAGGACCGCAAATTCAAGGCTACCCTAGGCTACATAAAAGCTGTCTTAAGGCAATAGAAAAGGAAAAGAAGGGAGGGTAGAGGGAGAAAACGAGTATAAAAATGTTTAAACACTTGGCAATCCCACAGGAAACGGAAAGCAGCAAGTCTGATAATTAGGGTAAAAAATGAGAATATCACTATAAGGAAACATCATCCATTACTCTGAAAGGAAGTGGTCACCGTGTGCAGCTCGCCACGGGAAAAATAATGAGGACTTGGGGCAGCTCTCTTAAACCTTATTTTTGTAATGTTTGCTATTTGGCTCAAGTACCATGATTTTCCACAGTGTCAAACAAATCTACATTTTAATAGAAGCTTCTAAATCCATTTAAAACCTAACAGATATTGCTTTATAAAAGTGTGTTGCTAGGTTTTTTTCTCCCCCCACACAAAAAAAAAACTCTGAAAGCACTAAAGTGTGGTCAGCTCACCTCAGTGTGTCAAGTAATGTATATAGCATTCATACACTGCAGGATTTTCTTTTGCTCCTGCTGTTCATTGCTTTCTTTCAACTTTTCCTCCCTCATCAGTTAGGGAAGGGGCTGGGCCCGGTGGCAAAACCAAAATAGTGTATTTTCTATCATGGGTTTGCCCGAATCCAAGCTGTGTTAGGGGATAAGAAAAAAACTAGCTTTGGTCCAGACAGAAATACAGAGGAGAGAGTCCCTGACTGAGGAGGAGACATGGGGGCAGATCACTAAGGAGGGTAGGGACCATTTGCATGGATCAGCCTGAGACCAGCCGATGCCTGGGCACACTGAGGAGGTGCACCCAGATGTGTTCCAATGACACACAATCCCCTGGGATTTAGAAACAATCCTGAAAGAGATGAAGACAGATCATTGTGCATTAAGGAAGGTTAAGTTCCTGCCCCTCAGCAGACTGGGGGCTCAAAATAGAATTAAATTGTATTATGGGAAAATAATGTTGTGTGCTGTACTCACTTGAAGTTCTGGACTGAGATATATGCACCCGTTAAACAAAAATTCAGGGAAACAGGAAAACGGAAGGACAAAGTCAGCGGACCTGCTGGAAAGTCATTTGGTTCTGTTTGGCCCAGATGGAGATACTCCTCATCCTCACTCTGTCTTCCCCACTTTGCAGAAGTCACCCCACTCTCTGTGTCTCATGAGTATTGGGCATAGAGAATGAAACTCAGGTAGATACAATGTGAGCAAAAGGAAGAACGTTTTGAAGTACTGCACAGTTTAGCTTGAGTCTCAGGGTTTGTAGCCATGCAGCGCTCTTTTCCAGCATGAGAGAGGCAGAGAGCTGAAGAGAGTCCAACCCACAGCCCAAGGCAGTTACCCCTAGTAGGTAACCCCCAAACAATGATTAAGAAAGAAACATTTATTGTAAACCACAGAGGCTTTGGAATATATGTTTTACAGGTTATTAACAATGGGCCATTACACATGAAAAACTTTAGCTCTGGGAAGTCAACAAGTATTCTAATGATGCCATGAAATCTTACCTGCGCATATGTTTAAAGTAGTTATGGTGGGCAAGATGGCTCAATTGGTAAGAGCACTTGCTGGGGAGCCTGACTACCTGAACTCTATCCCGAGAATCCAAATGGTGGAAAGAGAGAACTGGCTCCCATGAGTTGTCTGACCTTCACATATGCACCATGGCATGTTCATTCGCGTGCACGCATGTGGGCAGACACACACACACACACACACACAGTACAAAACAATTAAAAAACTAAAGACTAGTTATGTCTGGATTCTTTCTCTGCCATTCTGGTGGCAGTAACTCTACCCAGTTTTTCTGTCTTCTTTGCAGAAATGAACCCTCCCACTCTTAGAGATCTGGTCTCTATTTCCCCATGCAAATAATGTATTTTTAATGCAAACCAGAGTCACAACCCCATGGCCACACTGGTTAGTCCAGGGATGGTAATCTATCCTGAGTAGAACCAATATGAGTCTTTCCAATGGGATGCTTTTAGTATTGGGACTGTTGTGGGCCATGTCTCCTCCCTCTTTGTGGACAAAGGATATTAATGAAAAGAGAGAATGACGCAAACATGGGATCAAAGGAAACAAATTTCTGGAATAGTTGCTTTCTTGCCCCTACCTAACCCATGCCAACCAAACATTCCCAGCTGTGTTCACCACTTTTCCCATTTTGTCTACAAACATCACCTTGACCCTTGACACCAAGTTTCTTAAAGAGTGGCCTTTTGTGTCTCCTACTCCAGCATCCTGGGAGAAGCCAATCAAGAAAATTATAGAGCCAGGCCCTCTCAGATTCTGCTAACTGTGGCTGTCTTTTACCTGGAAGCTATCACTGTCTCCCAGGCAGGTGTGTCCAGGATGGTGGAAGAAGCATGATACAGACATGGCCTACATGGTCAAAGGACTTTGCAGAGAGGGTCAGTGGCCTTAGCAGCCCACTGAGGCTTCTCACAAATGCCCAGCAGGCACCTGTTTTGTTAATTCTGATTGCTTCCTTTGATCCTCCACATTGTACCCTCTCCATTTGCACAGACAACAGGGAGCACCAACTGGGTGTGAAGGCAGAAGTCAGTTTCTGTTTGTAGAGTCATAGGGAAAAGGAGAGTTTGGAAAATAATTGGTCTTTAGGGTGTAGCTAAGCAAAGGCTCAAAAGTGTTCTAGTTTGCTTCTGTTGCAGTGATAAACAACGTGACCAAAAGCAACTTGGGGAGGAAAGGGTGTATTTCATCTTACAAGTTACACAGTCCATCATTAATGCAAGCCGGGACAGGAGCTCAACACCAGATGCTGGAGGCAGGAACTGAACCAGAAACCATGGGAGGATGCTGTTTATTGGCTTGCTCCCCATGCCTCATTCCACCTACTCACTTATGCAACCCAGGGTCACCTGCCTGGGGGGGGCACCACCCAACGATAGGCTAGGCCCTCCCAAATCAATCATTAGTCAAGAAAATGTCCCATAGGCTTACCCACAGGTGAGTCTGATGGAGGCAATTGTGAAGGACATCAGTGACATTGAAAAAGAAACTTTGCAGTTGTGTAATGAGGGCAAGACCCAAGGCCCAAAGTGCAAACTCCTACAAAAGACTCCCTTTGAAAGGAAAATACCTGGAAAACAGTATCTGGGGCAATGAGATGGCTCATCGGGTAAGGCCTCCAAGCCTCACAACCTAAGTTCAGTCCCTGGACCCTCTGTGGTGGAAGCAGAGAACCAACTCTGCAAGCTACCCTTTGGCCTCCACATGTGCACCACAGCATGCACATAAGTAAATATATAAAGGCATTGATTTAAAAAAAATCTGAAAAGAGAGCACCTTCAGGGTGCTCTGCTCAACAGGACAGCATAGGGATGTGCTTATTGTGCTCCAACAGTGCAGGCACCTCCATGCTGCTATAGCCATAGACCTAGCGGGGCTGGTTTTATCTCAAGCTGGTGGAAGAACTTGGCATCATCCATGTGAGGCTGTTTCTACAGATATGCTACTGAGTGAAAATGTTATAGGATCATGAGGTCTGTGCCAAGGGCTCAGAGAAAAGCCTTTGAGGCCAAGCTGTGTGTAGCAGAGTCAAATAAGAGGACTATGCATGATGCTGGAGCCCAAGTAACAATGGAAATCCCAGGATGCTGAAGACGCCAGGAGCATGAGACATCTGCCAGAAAAAGCTACAGATCCGCAGGAGTCAGCCCAAGAGAGGGGCAGCGTGTACCGCAGTGATAGGAATACTGGGGTGACTACCCAAGCACATTGGAGTTCCTGGCATTGCCACCATGTGCCCTGGGTGCCTCACTTGGAGTTGTAGGGTTTGATGTTGACCCTGAGTTTTGGTCTTGATTTGGTCCCGTCTTTCCTTGTCCCCTTTCCATTCCTCCTTTTTAGAATGGCCTCATTTACTCCGTCCATTGTATATTGGAAATATATAACTTGTTCTTTTATTTCTCAGAGACTCATAGTTGGGCATTTTTCTTGACTGCCAGAAGAGACTTTGGACTTAAGAACAGTGTTGGGGCTAGCCAGAAAGCCCCAGGGCTCCTCTTGTCCCTACCTCCTGGGAATGGGATTATAGGTGTATACTGCTCTGCCTGTCCTTTTCAAGTGGGTTCTGGGGTGCTTGTGCTTACGCAGCAAGCACTTTACCAACTGAGCAACCTCCCCAGTCCTTCCAACTTGTTGCACATTAAAAAATGCAAAATTCAGAAGAGTTTTCAGAATAAGCATCAACAACTATGTACTCTTAAATTTACCTCATGATATTATTGATTAGAATATTGTACTTTATCAGGCTGTGATCACAAAAATGAAAAAGTCGAAACAAACAGCCTGGAGGAGGTCAAGGTCTTGTCCAGACGCTCCAAAAGGCAAGAGCAGATCTATACCAGACTTCACTGAGAAGCTGATTGAGTCTGACTTGGTGGAGTCTGGAGAAGAGAACTCTAATGAACTCAGTGGTGGCTGATTTGAGCCTGCTGTTCTAGCAAGATGAAGAACAGTAAGATGAACTGAACTAAAAAAAAAAAAAAAAAAGAGGAAAACGGAGAGGCTGGAGAGATGGCAGTGAGTAATGAGGGACCTGAGTTTGGATCCCCAGTGCCCACATAAAAGCCACGTGCAGCAGTATGCATCTGTAACCCGGCACTGCGGGGTGGTGAGAAGTGGATCCCAGGAGATGGCTGGCCAGCTGATCTTGCCAAAATGGCAAGCTCCAGATCCCATGGGAAACCCTGACTCAAAACATTAAGTGAAGAATAGTAGAAGATGACTCTCAAAATCAACCCCTGGCCTCCATGTATGAACACACCCTTACTTACATGTGCATACTCACACTCATGTATACTGCACACATACTCATACACCACACACACACACATGCTGAGTAATCCAAACCCAAAAATATTTGAATACATTTGTGAAAAGTGACAGGATTGGAAGGTTTGAGTGAGATGTCTGAAGAAGAACTAGATATAGGGACATAGTGGCTCTTCTTGGGAATGGTTCTAGAAGCTTCCATTTATCTACTTTTGTACCTTCTTCTTGGCAGAAGTGTCATGGTGGGTATACACTGGCTACATAGTTTGTCAAAGCCCTTGGAAGTCTCTAAACCAAAAATCAAGAGACATTCTCACTTGCAGAATGGAGTTAATATTCTTCTCTATCCATTTCACAGGGTTTGGTAAGAATCAAAACGAGAGAAAGCTTATGAACATCCTTTGTTGTCTGACAAGCAATTTATCCCACATGGTAATTATTGTCACCTCCAGCCACCGGACCTATTTTCACATTCACACCATCCACACGGGTCTGGGTGGGACTTCCTCCAGCAACTTCACAGAATGTGTGAAAAATCATGTAATACATGCAAGATTTTATTAACCTCACTGTGGATGGTGCCATCAACTAATCAGCAAGCCATAAACTTTTATGGGCTAATTAATTGATAGATTTTTCCCCAATTAAATTAATCTCTCAGAAGCTGAAATGAAGTTCTTTGGCACATGTCTGGTCTTTGACCATTTCTCCTACAAAATACATGGTCTTACGATACCAAGGATCCATGTCCATTCCATCTCAAAGAGGACAGAAGAGAGTTCTGAGCAGCCCAGTGTGAGGTGAGAAATTTCCTTATTTCACGCACTGAGGAGCCAGGGGTTCATGAAAAACACTTGATTTGTGGATCAGTTCTTCCTCAAGGTTTTGTCTCCTTGGTTGTTCAGCTCCTTCTCTGTAGATGGAATAATCAGACTCAATAGGAGACGCTCTTAAGATGGCTGATGGGTAGGCAAAACTACTTCTTCTCCAACTTTACCACAGGGCATCTCAGAGTAAACCTGTCACCACAGAAGCCTGTGTGGGATGTCTTACCAGGCTGCCTGTCTTCTTTTGTTTCTTGTTAAGTGTCCTCAGAAGGGAGACACACACTGGAAGCCTGCTGTGTGTAATTAAGAGATAATTGTTCTGCCTGGGCATTGCCACCTCCTATACCATTAGCTTATTTGCAAGTGGTATGTAAATGTGGTTGGGATGACAATTTCACAAATGAATAAAGAATATGTCTTGGAGGATGAAACGTATGATAATTTGAAAACCCAACTACCTTGTTTTGTTGAGATATGCTACCTTCACACTCAATGCCTTCAGAACAAAGCTAGATTTTGTCAACAAAGCCAGCTTACGTTGTTCTCTGAGAGTAACGGTGAATTTTGGCCTACTGTGTACAGCCTAGAAAATTTTTACTTTTGAGACCATAACTTTTCTTCCTAGGAGATATGTAACACAATCTTCGAACAGCTTTATGTGATTAAATATATTCTAGGACAGTGAGAGATGGTTCCCAATGAATTTTGGAGCAAGCCTATTCAATTTCCCTAACATTAGCTAGATGAAGAAACTGATAGTGCTAACCTGGGCGTGACTGTTCACTATATTCCACAGCATGGCAGATGCAAATGAGCTAAAGAGAACAGAAAATCCGGCAACAATATACAGAGAAAGGACAATTCGTCTGGTCAAACCCTAGGTGGGTGAGGAGTCAATGGAAAAAGGCCAAAAAGTTAAAGTAGAGTAATTCATGCAAACCCTGTTTTGTTATCATTTCCTCCACTGAACTGCATGAGGCTGGTGCTTAGATTGGAGTCTTCCCAAGGAGGCCTGCAAAGGTCGTATGCCATTTGTAAATGGTAACACTGAGCTGTGCATACTCCCAGTGCTCATGCAGCCAAGCTGTGTTATTGTGCAATGGGCCTGTGAGTGTGTGTGTGTGTGTGTGTGTGTGTGTGTGTGTGTGTGTGTGTATGTGTGTGTGTGTGTGTGTGTATCTGAGCACATGAGCACTTACAAATCGTGAGTGTAAGTATGGGTGTGGGTGTGCCTGTGCCGTGCACATGGAGAGGCTAACCTCAAGGGTCTGCCTTCACCTTCTGCCAAGTTTGAGACAGGGTGTCGTATTGTTTTCCATCCACCAAACTAACTGGCTTAGCGGGCTTCTAGGAATTCTCTCCCTCCCTTCCCTCCATAAGAGCACTGGAATTGCAGATGTGCATGGCTGCCTCTGACTTTCTATGCAGGTCATCAAACTTGGGTCCTCAGGCTTGCAGAGCGAGCTCTTTACCCACTGAGCCACCTTCCCAATCACTTATCCCCTCCCTCACTTAGGCATATGACTCAAGAAAAAGATCAAGAGTAATAAACAATTCATTCACAAGACACCTGAGAAAGTCAGTTTGCATTTAACAGTGTCCTGAGTAAGACACTCACTTGCTTTCTCCCATCCTCCTCTCCCTCCCTCCCCTTCCCCTCCCTCCCTCCCTTTCTCTCTTCCTTCCCTCTAAAAGGAGCTAATACAACATTTATAAAACAGAAAGGATGCTGCGGAGATGGCTCTGTGAGGTAAAGTGCTTGATACACAAGCATGAGGACCTGAGTTCAAATCCCCAGAACCCACCAAAGAACAATAAGAGAGGCAGTGGGCCCATAATCCCAGTTCTGGGAAGCAATGATAGGAGGATCCCAGGAGCTTGACAGTCAGCCAGCCTAGCCAATCAGTGAGCTCCAGGGTCAGAGGCAGACTTTACCTCGCAAAAATAAAGTGGACAACCATAGGGAAAGACACCCTATGTCAACCTCTGACCTCCATGTGCACACATACTGGTATGGGCACTGCATAAATATTGCACACACACACACACACACACACACACACACACACACACACACGAGTGCACATACACACAAGCATGCACACGTGCACATACATATACCACACACAGCAACAAAATGGTAAGCAGTTCTTTGCTTCATAGCAAGAATTATGTCTCTTTGTTGTGGCAATAGATACCATAAGTAACGTGAACTGACATTATTATCAAATATTCTTTGAGTCCCTCTTCAAGGCACCTGTAGATTATTGTATTCAGACAACTGTTTAGAGACAGTCAATGCTCACCACAGTTCACCATCTACAGAGACAACCAAGATCATCACAGACCCTCTTCTCCTGATGCTCAGACTGCCATGGGCTCATCCCTTCTACACTGCTCACCTCCCATATTCCCCTAAACTGGTCCCCACATGAGAATTTGGGAGATAATCCAGGGAGGTGGTGAGAGTAAGAGAAAGAGGGTGTTAATTAGCAAGGCTCCTGCTGTGGCAACAGGAGCTCAATCCCTCCAGCTGGAGATCCAAGGATGGAGAACATCTCCTCGCCGTGCCAGAAAGTGGGGGCATCTATTCTTCACTTCCTGCTTGGGGTGTTAAATCCAGGCACAGACACGGGGGCAGCTTTGTCACATAGGCCCAGCACAAACGCACATCCAGGAAGTCTTCACAGTGAAAGAAGACAGCAGACACTGTGCGGATGCCAGGGGCCACCTGGGGATGAGCGATGCAGGGGAGGGGTGAGGGGTGAGGGGGCTTTCACAGCATCTGCTACTCCACTTGGATGAAAGAGAGCCCTGGCCTAGAGCCATCCTTGGAATACTTAGGATGCAAACCATTTTTACCACTGTTTTAAGACACCATATACTTCCCTGTACTAAAAAATTATGTAGTGCCTAATTTAGTCTTGAGTAACCCATCCTGATTTTAAACAGCCTAGAAATTAGCACCCATGTCTGGATCAGTTTTTGTCACAAATGTGATACATTGTTTTTCCCCGTTGTCATCGATTTTTTTTTTTTCTTATAGGGCAATGAGCACCTAGGGAAAAAAATTATCCATCTTATATAAGAAGAAAATTGCCTCCAAGATTCAAAGTGAAATCTATGCTAACCAAAATATTATATACATTAATGTCACCGAGCTCCTCTTAGTCTGTTTCTGAGGTCCCATCCATACCAAATAGGTTGAGTCGGATTCAGTTTGACAAGACTCCATTCCACAGCGTCTGTTTTTAGTAACTGTCTTCACATGGGTAGGTACCCTCACTCTGACTTTCCCAGCCTGACTGTTCATCCACCACCTCTGGGGACAGAGGACTTAGATGCACATGCCACTTCTCTAGACTACAGATGATGCCCTAACAAAGGGCCTCACTTAGTTCTTCTTCAAGTTGGGCTTACAGGCCAGTCCCACCCCAACCCCAGACTCATATTTCTTCCCAAATAACTCAACGTCCTGTGAGGGAAGGTTATATGACACTGAGCCAGAGTGGACCTTGGTGGGGTCCAAACCACGGGGCAGGTAAGGGACAAACCGCACCCAAGTTTTATTTGGGGAAGGGAATAGGGAAAGGGATGGATGAGAAGGGAGAGAGAAAGCGAGAGAGGGAGGGAGAGAGGGAGGGAGAGAGGGGATGAAGGGTCCAGCCCCCCATTTTAGCAGCCACGACAGGCTAACATGTGCTTGCCTGACCTTGCTGGGCCTGTCCTGGTCACTAGGAGGTCAGATGCCCTCCTTGTGGCAAGGAACCAATCAGAAGTTAGCTGGCAGGGCTGTGCTTTATGGCTCCGAGTGTGCTTTACTGACAAGTGCACAACAGTGATGTGCAGAGCATAGCAACCACCCTGGGAGAGTCTATGGTCCATAACAACCAGTTGACCAATCAACACAGGGCAGGTTGTCCAATCTGGAAGCACACCAATCCTGAGACTGTGCATACTCCTGGACACTTCCCTTACACTGTCCTATAAGATCCTTGTCTCCTTGTTTCTCGGGGTCTTTCTCCAGCCATCCGCACAGTGGATGGATGAAAGGCCCGAGCTAACGTTAAACAACTACAATAAAAGACTCTTTGCTTTTGCATCAAAATGGGCCTCTTGGTGATTTTGAAGTTCATAATTTGGGCACAACAGGGAGAGAGGAAGGGAGATGGGGAGATGGAGTAGGAGGGGAAGGGAAGAGGGGGAGGGAGAGGAGGGTGGGAGGAAGAGACAGGAAAAGACCTGCCTGCCTCTTCAGAGGAACAATAGGAGAGAGTGGGAGTGAGTGGAGCTTGTCTCTTAAAGGGTCCTTTTGTGCCTCTATACAGAAACAGGGTACTGCTTGCTATGCACCCCAAGGGGTGAGGCCAAGGTGTGCCTGGATGCTAACAGAAAGTACATAGAAGTCCTCCATTTCATTGTGTTCCTTGATGTCTGTCAACCATGAGACCTAGGAGCCCCATGCTCTACTGTGACAGTCTGAAGTGTTAGGACACTGTTGAAATTCTCAAGAGAGTTGGATTGGGGAGATGACTCACTCTATGAGGTGCTTGCCACTCCAGCATTAGGCCTGAGTTCCATTCCCAGGACCCAAATGAAAATCTGGGCATGGTGCTATGTGCTTGCAATCCCAGCACTGGGGAAGCAGAGCAAGGCAGATTCCTGTGATTTTCTGGCCAGCCAGCCTACCTATACAGCGAGCTCCAGGCCTTTGAGAGATTCTATCTCTAAGCACAAGGTAGATGCTGCCTAGGGAACAGCACCTGAAGCTGTCCTCTGCTGGGTTAATTCAAACACACAGATGTGTAGCTTGACTTTGTGACTGTCGCAGAGACAAGGCACTCTCATCATAAATCCAAAGACTTGCCTAATGCCTGGCCATTTGCTGAATCTGACCTTGTGTTGTGGAAGCGTTAAGAGTCTCTGTGGTGCCCCTGAAATAATTGCCTTAAGCTGGTAACAACAGCTTATAATACCTTTGGGGGACTTGAATGACATTCTGTAACCGGGCTAAAGAAACTTAACTAAAAAGCATAGATGAGACAGATAGATTTCTCCACCCCCTGAATTTTGTCCTTCAGGACGCTGTAGCATCTATCAGGGGGTGCTGGTCAGTAGTTGATTTGGGTGAGTCCTTGGCGGTGGCTATGATGGCTCTTGCAACTTAACTGGAAGGCAGTAGGTAATGCTAAGCTTCAAGGCCCCTGACCTGGACTTTGACCTTGTTAGCCAGTCCCCAGACTTGAGAGGAGCTTACCCCAGAGAAAGGTCTTGAGTATTCCTCGATGCAGTGATCATGTGTTACTGGGATGGAATTGAGATTCTCAGGATCAACTTTTGGAGCCCAGGAGTTGCTGTCTGCAGACACTCCACTCCTACCCACTTTACTGACATAAACAGGCACAGAAAGGCAGGATAACTTAGGAATCAGAATCTGATAGGAAAGCCTAATGTTTTGAGTCTTGTGTTTCAAAAGAGAGATCTAGGAAAATGGAGCAGACTAGGCAAATGGCTACTATTAGCAAAGTTATTTAAATTTTTTTTAAATGCTATCCCGCTGACCAATTATTTGGAACACTTTAAAATGAAACCTATTACAGTGGGACTCTCAAATGGACAGAAAGAAATCCATTAGGCCCCAATTGCCACGGACACTGTTAATGTTATAAAGTCATCGTTGAGAAAGAGGAGGAGGTGGTGGCCAAGCTATCTTGACACAGGAATCTCTACTGAAAAGTGTGAGAATTCCAAGAAGCGTTTGAGAAAGATCAATCAAAGACCCTGGGCAGGACTGAGAATGCCAGCTTATGGATTTTAGTCAAGATCTCCTAAAATAGACTTTTAAATTTTCCCTAATAATCCCCAAAGGGAAGTTCTACAAAGTGCCAGCAGTTCTGTGTCCTGTAGGATGAAAGGAAAGGGGACACAAAGGAGCCTAACTTAGCCCTTGGGGGAGTGTGGAGAAGATTTGGCTCTCGAGAACAGAGAACCTGGTGTCTTAGTTTCACTTAGTTTCATTTTATTGGTTCTGGTCTCTTGTTTGTCACAGCTGATTCTTCAGCTCCAGCTGACCAGACACCACATATCTATCACACCAATGGCCTGGTAGAATCTTTTCTTCTCTCTAAACATCACAAGCCAGGCCTCCAGCATCTGCACTGCTCTCAACATTCTTATCTTCCAGGCTCCTACACAACAGTTCACTGAGCTCTCAACACTCAATGACTTTTCTAGCCCAATGGTCCAAAGTCCTTCCACAATCCTCCCAAAAACAACATGGCCAGATCTGTAACAGCAATACCCCCACCACCCTGGTACCAACTTCTCTCCTAGTTAAGGTCAATTACCATGATGAAACACCATGAACAAAAGCAAGTTGGGGAGGAAAGGGTTTATTTGGCTTACACTTCCACATCATAGTCCATCACTGAAGGAAGTCAGGACAGGAACTAGAACAGGACAGGAACTTGGAGGCAGGAGCTGATGCAGAGGCCATAAAGGAGTGCTACTTGCTAGCTTGCTCACCACGGCTTGTTCAACCTGTATTCTTAAAGAATTCAGGACCACCAGCCCAGGGGTGGTCCCACCCACAGTGGACCAGTCCTTCCCCCATCAATCTCTAATTAAGAAAATGCTCTACAGGCTTGCCTACAGCTCGATTTTATGGAGGTATTTTCTCAGTTGAGGCTCCCTCCTCTGCAGTGATGTCAAGCTGATGTAAATAAAACTATCCAGCACACTTAGGAAGAAAAAGAAATAAAGGTAAGCTTGTGATCTGTGTCAGGAGACTCCTCCTTCCTGTACCATGGAGGGTTTGTGGTTCTTTATCTGAACAGGAGAGTGGAGAGATGGTGAAGGAAGAAGAGAACAGAGGGAGGAAGGGAAGGAGGGAGGGAGAGAGAGAGGGAGGGAGGGAGGGAGGGAGGGAGGGAGGGAGGGAGGGAAGGAAGGAAAAGAAAGATATGAGCTTGACTAGCAAGGATATGTTGCCTTCAGGTGCAGCTTGATCCAGAGGCTCAATAATACAGTTAAGGGGAGATTTGTCTTTTGTCAGCATTAAATTCTGTCCACCCTCTCTTCTTAAGTAGATTCCCCTTTTGTGAGAACACAGCAAAGAGAGCCCATTGTCTCCAATAGCTGGCTCCCTTTCATTACTTTGTAATAACATACCCCATCCCCAAAGCAGAAGTGTCATGAACAATTTACAAAATCAAGGTGCATTTGTTTTGGTTTTTAAGACAGGATCTCATGTAGCCCAGGCTGGCCTGAGGTTCCCTACTTAGCTAAGGATGACCTTGAACTCCTCATCTTCCTGCCTCCACTTCTAGTGTGCTAGGATTATAGGTGTGTCCAACCACTCCCAGATGACGAAGAGCTGGAGATAAAACCCAGGGCTTTGTACATTGTCTGATAAGCAAGCTTTCTAGCAACCGAGCTATACTCCCAGCTGTAAAAGGTATCTTTTACAGCCCGATTCAATCCTTCCTCCTTCCTGGTGCTTAAAGCTCAAGTAGCCATCCTGGAAGCCCCTGGTGGAGCCGAGCACCAAGGACATCAGAGAGAAGCTCTCTCCCTGATGAGCATGGAGCACCAGGCAGCCCTGTACTATGTCTATTCATATGAGAGAAAAGCCATTTCTAGAGGCTGGGGATATGGCTCATTGGGTAAAGAAAAGCACTTGTTACACAGATGTGAAGACCTGAGTTCAGATCATAAGAGTGTGGACAAGCTGGTGACACAAAAGTTGTGCCTTTTGATGCCAAGAGGCTCATCTAACTTCAAAGCAAGTCTGAAACTACTTTCCCAAGTGGAAATCAGGTGCTCAACTGGGCAAAGGAAAAGAAAGAGGGACGTTAAAGACCAGAGTTTGATTCATGGATTGTTGTGTGTGGGGGGGGGGGGGATAAATACTTCAAAGAAAACCTGGGCCTCAAGCAAAATGAGAACAAGAGAACTATTGGAGTGACTTGGTGAGAAGGCACTCCATCTTGTTGAGAGAGTCCTGTGGAGGAATTCCACACCAGGCTTCATCCTGTTCTACACTGTGAAAGATCTCCTTCAACTTGAAGATACCCAGAGTGGTTTCTTGCTGGTAACCCTGGGCATTCTAATTCCCTCTGAAGATCTGAGTGTCTTCAACATTCACTGTGTCCCATACCATACACACACATACACTCTGCCTGCAAGATGCTGGCTCTGATAGTCCATGTGTCAACTTGACAAGATCTAGACTCATCAAAGAGACAAAGCCCTGAGCACGCACCCTACTCTCATTCCTATTGCTGCGATAAAGTACTGTGACGATAAGCAACTTATAGGAAAAAGGATTTTGCTTTTTTTTATTTTGTTTTATACATTTGAGTGTTTGCCTTCAAGTATCTCTATATATGGGCATGGTGTCTACAGAGGGCAGAAAAGGGCTTCAGATCTCCTAGGACTAGAGTTACAGACAGTTGCGGGTCACCACGTGGGTGCTGAAAAATAGAATTCAGGTTCTCTGGAAGAACTGTCAGTGCTCTTAGCTGCTGAACCATCTCTCCTGCACAGGCAAGGGTTTGTTTTAAGTTCACAGTTCCAGGTTACCACCCATCCTAGCAGGGGAGTCAAGGCAGCAAGAACTTGAAACAGTCACATCACACCCATGGTCAAGAGTGGACAGAAACAAATGAATATATACATAATTATACTCGATTCACTTTCTCTTCCTTTATACAGTCTAGAAACCAAACCTAGAAACCAAACCTCTTTTAGGCTGAGTCTTCACACATCAGTTAACATAAAGTAATCCCTGCCAGGTACGCCCGCAGGCCACCCTGATCTGGAAAACTTTGCTGGAACTCTCTTCCCAAATGATTGTAGGCTTGTGACAAGGTGACAATGGATACCACCCCTTAGAGTGTAACTATGAGAGACTATCCAGATTCTGATAACTGAATCGGAAAGACGTGCCTGACTATGAGTGGCACCATTTCATGGGTTGTAGTTCCGGACTGGACAAAAAGGGGAAAGCCAGTTGAACACCAACATTCATCTCTCAGAGCTTTTTGATTATGGTTGTAATGTGACCAGCCACCTGGAGTTCCAGCCACCATGCCTTCCGTGCCATGACAGACTGTAGCCTGAAACTGGGAGCCAAAAATAAGTCACACCTAAGTTGCTTTCATCTGTTATTCTGTCATAGCAACAAGACAAGTACCTAATACACTGACCTAGTTCTAAAATTCTAAAACATCTTTTAAAGCAGAGACAGAAACAAGGCATCTCCCTCTAAAGAGAATGCAAAGCAGCAGTTAAATGCAGAACATAAAATAAATGCCTTTAATATAAAGGCACTCTGAACACCAGAAAAGAACCATGTTACAGACTTCATTATGCTCCTAAAAGTTACTAGTTAACCTTTCATTATTTATGTCTAAAGCTATCCATACATGGATTTGATTTTTCCCTTCTTCTTCTACCTCTTTTTCCTCCTCTTCTTCCCCTCCAATTCCTCTTCTTCCCCCGGCTCTTTGCTTCACTCTGTAGTTCAGGATGTCATAGAGCTTACTATGCATTCTAGGCTGGTCTTGAACTCATGACAATCCTCTTGCCTCAGTTTCCCACATGATGGAATTACGGGCATGAGCAACCATGCCTGAGAGAAATAAGAATTTCTTATAGCAAAACTACTTAGTTTTCACCAGGTGGTGGTGGTGCATGCTTCTAATTCCAGCACTTGGGAGGCAGAGACAGGCAAATCTCTGTGAGTTCAAGGCCAGCCTTGTTTACAAAGTTACACAGAGAAACCCTGTCTTAAAAAACCCAAACAACACAAAAAAAAAACAACAAAAAAACTACTTAGTTTTCAAACATAAATTTTGGAGTATATTCAGAGTTGGAGGAGCTTTCTCCTAATTGTAGCAGCTTGAGCTTGTTGGACACTGGATTTAATGAGTGTTCTTATTTAAAGAAGTACAAACTTGAAATTCAAGGGGTGGGGGGGAGATGAATTTAATTTTAAAGTTCACCTTCAGGGGTGTTGGCACATCTAAATAAGATTGTATTTATTTGGTTAGGTTCTTAATGTTGAAATGAAAGAGAGTCCACTTGGGGGTGCTGGGAGAGGTGGTGCCAGATACTACTCAAGTTGGTCCAAGTGCTGGCTGGTTGTTTCCAGGCCCACCCAGCTGGAGGAGCTGTGAAGCCCTGTCTTCCCTCAGGGAGCCTCCACAGTGAGCACTTCTTATCCCAGAGAGGACAAGAAGGGTCCCACATGATAGAGAGTTCAGGGAGAGATCAGATGTAGTTCCCATGTATTGGGGGCACAGCAAATAAGATCATATTTAGTAAAATCTACATTTTTAGTCTTAGTTTCACTTCTTTAAAAAATTTAATGCCATTATTTATTTTATTATGTGTGTACAAGGGGCCACAATACAAGTATGGAGATCAGAGGGTAACTTTGAAGAGTAGTATCTCTCCTACCAAGTAGGTCCTCGGAATCGAGCTCAGGTCTCTTGCAGCTTGGTGGCAGGGTCTTTTCCCACTGGGACATTTCACCAGCCCTTGACTTTACTTCTTGATTGGTCAATATACAAGCCCATGTCTCAGGATGTTGTATTATGTTCATGATCCCTGAAGAGACATTAGAGAGATTGAATTTGCATTTAACTTCCAAAATATATTGTTGCTCTACATTTTATATCCTGTGTACATGTTCACGAACTTACATATTCCATTTGTCAGTAAAGACACCCTCCCCAAGCTAAACCTCTTTCAAACACTTGACACTTAAGAGTCCTATCCCAGGAGCACTTGGAGATTTGTACTGCTATTCCCTCCTGCCTTTGTGACCCAGGGTTCTTCTGTCCACATTTTACAAATGAAATGTCATTTTTGTAGCTGGGAAACAGTTTTTCTCAGGGAATAGCTAAGTGGTTCCATGCTAATCATAACAATATTTTTTGAGGGTGCTGGAGAGGTGGAACAATGGTTAAGAACACACATTGCTCTTGCAAAGGGCCCAAGTTTTGCTCCCAGCACCTATGCCAAGTGGCTCACAACCATCTCCAATTCCAGCCCCAGGGAATCTGACACCCTCTGCTGGCCTCCTCAGGCACCTATACTCATGTGCATATACCAACTCACAGATACACCCACATACACATAATAAAAAGTTTAAAAACGAAATCTTACCAAAAAAAAGTCAAGTACTTGTGGACTCATTGTATTAAGTAGGGTCTTCAGCTCTATTTTAAAAAACTCATTCAGTCTTGATCCAGGCGTGATGATGATGATGATAACCATACCCCCCCCCCAGCCAGGCATGCTATGCGCAAAAAGACTGAAGACACAAATACAGAAAGTCTGGTTCTTACTTCTATGTTCCCAGTTACTGCCCAGCTTCTAGAGATATGAGAAATCCTTAGCTATTGATGCTCTAAATAATTTATTGTTATAAATTTTAATTACGGACAAGTGTCTGTGTCTGTGCACATGAATATAGTACCCATGGAGGCCAGAGGCATTGGATACCCTGGAACAGGAGTTACTGGTGATTGTGAGCCCCCCAACCCGGGTGCTGAGAACTGAACTTGGAAGAGCAGTAAGTGTTCTTAACCACCGAGCCACCTCTCCAGCCCTAACTAATGGTGCTTTAAAACAGGGCTGGAGTGATGGTTCACAGGATGAGAGCAGTGGCTGATTTTTGAAAGGAATCAGAACCCCTCTTCTGGCTCCCTCAGGCACCAGGCATGTACTTGGTACATAGACTTACATGCAGGCAAATCACCTATCACATAAAATAAAAACAAATAAATAAATCGGGGCTTCTTCACTTGATCTTAGCCAAAAGGGTGAGGAATAATTAAAAAGAAAGAAAGAGGGATGGAAGGAAAGGAAAAAGAAAGAAAGAAAGACAGAAAGAAAGAAAGAAAGAAAGAAAGAAAGAAAGAAAGAAAGAGGAAGGAAGAAAAAAAGAAAAAGGAAGGAAGGAAGGAAGAAAAAAAGTCTTCTTAAACCTTTCCTACTTGTACCTCCTCTTGGCCAGAGAAATTTTTCCACCAACCTAGCCATAACATGGAGAACTAAGCATTTACTGATAATAAATAATAAAGAGGTCCATTTTAAATCAGTTCTCCTGTGTACAGATAATCTTATTATTTGGTAAAGAAGGCAAACATGCATACTAAAGAGATAGGTATGTTTGTTTATTTTTTACATGAGAATTAAATCTTGGCTGAACACTTGCATGGCAGGATCAATGTTTTCCAGACTTGATCGATATTTTGATTTTGTAACTGTCAATGCTGAGAATGCCACTTTGCATACACATGTATATAAAACAGCAAAGCAAGTGTAGGGCCTTTTCAGAAAGTGTTGGAATTCCTATCCCAAAATGCTAAGCTAGAATTCATCTAGCACTCTTTTCAGAATGAAACTCAAGTGAACAGCTCCAGCAATGTTTTTAAAATGAAACATTCTCTTATAACACAGTCCAAAGATATACTAATATAGTGCATGTATGCTGAGGAAAATACCAAAAGTCTTCGTTCCCTGTAACTAAATCATCACTTTTCTGTAAAAGCAGAGAACTTTGTGATGTATACTGAAATTCAGAGTGTGGGACCAGCTCAAATCTGAGCCGAGGGGAACTAAACCCCAACTGCAGAACATCGCAGAACGTCCAGTGTGGACTTTCTCAGCATCAAGTGTCATGACGCCATGTGCAGAGTTGAGTGCATGTCATGTGTTTATAGCCAAGGCTACATGACGCAACATGGACAAGTGTTGCCTGAGATACCTCAGATTCACTATCCATCTAATTTTGGATTAAGTTGTGGCTATTGTGTGTTCAGAAACCTTTTGTGACTTCGTATCCAGTTATGAGGCCCAGCATGGGATTGTGAGCCCCAGTTTAGGAAGTTTTGCTTTGGGGGATGGTGTGACACAACTCAGCAGATAAAGGTGCTTGATCCTCGGGACCCATATGGTAGAGAGAGAGAGCCAACGCCTGCAAGTTGTCTCTGACCGCCATATGCATGTGAACAGGGGTTGAGGATAAGCATGCCCACACTGCATACTAACACATACACCACATACACTAAACTAAAAAGTAATTTAAAAAAAACTGAAAAGAAGATCTTGAAAAATAGAAATAAAATATAGTTTTTATTGCCCCCCAAAAGAGGGGAAAGTATAAATGTGGGTCTATTGCACAGAACCCCCATCTGATAGCTGTGGGATGGCCTCTGTGACAGGGGTCCTGTTGCCACTGGGTATCCCTCCTCAGCTGCGGTATGCTCCTGTGGGACAGGGATCCTCCTAAACCCTCTTGGATGTGAGTCAGCAGTGGGAAAACAAGCAAGCAAGCAAACAAAACACCTGTGTTAAGGCCATCATAAAAAAAAAGGCTTATTTGCTTTTGATATTGTTTAATTAACAGACTATGAGTGCTCTGGGTTCTCTAAGCGTTCATCACTGTGTTTATTACATTTTTGGTTACATTTATTTACTTATGTCTTTGTGTATGGGAGCATGGGAGCACAGGCACCATGGCACCTGTGTTGAGGACAGAGGTCGACATTGTGGAGTTTGTTCTATCTTACGCCGTCAGCATTGTCAGCTGCAGTTACCTGTGAACAACCCCACTGGGTTCAGTTCTTCAATGTTAAGGTATAGGAGTACACATTTTCCAGCATGGTTGACAACTGGAAACACAGAACGCTCAACGCCTGAGGGCTCTTACAATTAGTGTGACACCACACAAAAGCAGAAAGGCTTGGGTGACAGCTGGACTGTCACAGCATGTGAGGGACTTTCCTTTTTCTAGTCAGGGTCTCATGTATCCCAGGCTGGTCTCAACTTGCTATGCGTGGGTAGCTTGAAAGTAATTGGTCCCCATAAGCTCATAGGGAGTGGCACTATTAGGATGTGTGGCTTTGTTGGAGTAGGTATGGCCTTGTTGGAGGCAGTGTGTCACTGTGGGGGTGGGCTTTGAGGTCTGTATATGCTCAAGCCACGCACAGTGTCTCAGTTCCTTCCTGTTGCCTGTGGGTTGAGATGTAGGACTCTCAGCTTCTGCTCCAGCACCATGCCTGCCTGCATGCCACCATGTCACACCATGATGATAATGGACTAAATCTCTAAAAATGTAAGCCACCCAATTAAATGTTTTTCTTTTAAAAGAGTTGCCGTCTTCATGGTGTCTCTTTACAGCAATAGAAACCCTAAGACACTATATAACCATTGATGACCTCGAGCTTCTCATATTCCTGCCTTCACCTCCCCATTGCTGACATTATAGGTGAGTCCCTGCCGTGCCTGGTTATACTGGGGACTGAACCAAGGGCTTTGTACACGCTAGGCAAACACTATTCACTGAGCTACTTCCTCAGCCTAGGACATTTTCTTGGAATAATTTATTACCAGAGTTCTATAAATCATGTATAACTTTAAGGTATCTCAATTATAATATTTAAGGTTATATAGAATGTACATGCATTTTATGAATACATTTTGTTATGGAACCCAGTATTCATACCCTTGTATGTAAACTGCAGTTCAAATCCCCTCCCCATCGGCAACAGGCTCCAGGTGGAATGCCACGAGTTCTAAACAGAGCCCAGGAGTTGAGGCTAAGCCAGTTAATGGTGTGTGTCCTTGACCACAGGGATGGGTTCAAGGATAGATGCACTGCCTGCCCAGAGCCAATAAAATGGAACAAGGAGGGTGGGAATCCTTAATAAAAAAAGAATGACCTCCTCCTCTGAACCTGAGGTGCTGACACAGCTGCAGAGGTGGAAGCCATTGTCAGAGAACAGAGCCAGCAAGAGGTAAATGCTACCATGGATGATTTTGATGGAGAAATCATCCCGTGGTGTGTTTTGATCCACTGATCAAGTTGCTTCTAAAACTCAAATAGTGAGATTTTTTGTGACGGTGAAATAGTAGATTCTCTTCTTGTCCAATCCATTGTTAAATGAGATATTGATTAGAATTACATTTGGTTAAAAGCAAAATGCCTAGTTTTAACTAGACGTAGTTAAAATAAGCATCACCTAAATTTAGACAGGACTCTTTCCTCTTCCTAGAACTTCCAGGAGCTTCTCCACAGTCCTTCTGCCTGGAGCCTGCACTGAATTCTTCACTATGTCTGAAGCCCACATTCTTGGATTTAGAACCCTTCTTTGCCTAACAGTGGAATCCATGACGAGGTAAATAAAGCAGGTTTCTGTGCCTAATCACTGAAGCCCTAGTATAATTAACATCTTTCTAATACAAGTTTACAACCAGAATATATTTTCTTTTCTCTCATGTAAACAAAACCTTGCCTATAACTAAAGCAGATATTCTTAGAGGAAGCATACCAGTCCAATAAATATATAACTTGTAATTAGTAGTGTTTTCTTATCTTAAAGAAAGAGAACGTGTAAAACACATTGAAATTCATTCATGCTTTTGACTCATAAATTTGTTTCATGGAACTTTAGAAACTATGCATTATTAACTGTATAGTGATAACCAGGGAGCATAAATGTTATTAAAATGATATTTTAAATTTATCGTTCTCCTGAAATAGGATTGTATACTCGGGCTCTTTGCCATGAGTCTTTAGAACAATCCTCAAGAGAGTTGCTGATATAAGAGCCCCGCCTTTTTGATGTTACACCTAACCATAGCCTTGTTTAGGTTAGCAAAATATTGGTAAACACTGTATGAACAGGGGGTTTAGATCTGTTTGCAGGCACTGAAGAAATAGCTCAGAGGTTAAGAGCACTGTTACTCTTGCAGAGGATCTGGGTTCAGTTCCCAGTCCATACGTGGCCACACATCTGTAACTCCAGTTCCAGGAGAACTGACAGCCTCTTCTGGCCTCTGCAGACACTGAATGCACATGACATATATAAACTCCCACAAGCATCCACACACATAAAAATTAAATAAATAAATAAATAAATAAATAAATAAATAGATCTATTTGTACAATTTGATTTGTATAACACTGTATACAAGCTATAATCTTTTCTTAAAAACATATCCAAATAGCAAACAGGAACAAGGAAACATGAGACGTTTGAAAAACACTTGAGCCTTTTCCATTCTTAAAGCTGAGTCCAGCTGGTATCAGCTGAGTTCAACAGAATTACAAACTACTCATCCTACCAAAATAAAGTAGAAAAAAGGAAAAACTTGCTGCGATAAGTTACTGTTTTGGAATTGTTTCTTATGCAGCACTGTTGTATCTGTAGCTTGACTGATGCATTGTTATTAGAAGGAAATGCTAAAATACACACACACACACACACACACACACACTTCCTCTTTAAAGAGCTTATGTATGTAAATAAGCCAGGCAGTAGTGGCGCACACCTTTAATCCCAGCACTCAGAAGGCAGAGGCAGGTGGATCTCTGTGAGTTCGAGGCCAGCCTGATCTCCAGAGCGAGTGCCAGGATAGGCTCCAAAGCTACACAGAGAAACCTGTCTCGAAAAACTAACTAACTAAATAAATAAATAAATAAATAAATAAGGACAGTTTTAATGCTAACACAGTAAAACTGTATGCAGTAAGAACAATTTTAAGTAAGAAATACATTTCACAATGTCCAGTCCATTTGGAAAATTCAGAAAAAATGCTCCATGATATATCCTATCTCAGTAAGTCCAAAGTTTTGAACCTGATTTACTTTCTATCAAAACTACAGAAAACTGTAACTATAACTTCAACCTAATCAGAGACCCGAGAAGGATATAACATTACCTGAATGGACAGGAAGTACAGTGTAAACAACTTCCAAAACTATACAAACAATAGACATCTAGCTCCTGGGACAGTCACCCAAGTTTCCTCTGTAGTGCTGGGGTGTCCATCTTTGACCTACAGGCCTAGTATATCTGATAGACGTTTTTTTTGTGAAACAGGAACTCTAAAGGACTGTCCTACCTTGTCTTGACAAAGTTTGGCAGTTGCTTTCTTTGTGTTCTGCTTGTCCTGTTTCAACAGCATACTGTCAGCAGCCAAGGCAAGGGAAGTTTCTTGCCCAGTGACTAACTTTGCCACATTGAAAGCAAACCATATGGAGGTTTTCAATTACCATCATCCTTTTTTGAAGTAAATTGGTGCTGCTAGGCGCAGATGTGTCTCAGTCTCATGAAAAGCATTGTGTTATTAAAACATTATAAATGCCATACTCTGTAGGTCTTTGAAGTGTTTGAAGACCATCAGTACATTTAAAATATATCTCTGTTTGACCCTGAAAACATAGCAAACATGACTACAAGTTATCTGGTCTCTGTGTAATGGAAAGTGCAGGGCTTATCTGAAGTTCTACTGAGAGTAGTCTGTTGACTGGACCATCTCAGCTAGCCACTTTGAAAATGTTCTGGTAAATTTCTATCCATGCCACATTAAAGGATGGCATGTAATATTAAGACATGAGGACTCTGTAGCCAACAAGATTTATCATGTCTTATCCAGTCTCAGAGTTGTTCCCATGTAGAGGGGTCAGCTTATATATCACCTGTCTTTGTAATCTTTCTTGGCTTTTTTCCTCATGTCTGTAGCCAAGATTTTCAGGAGGTCTCCAGTCAAATCTGATCTCTATTAACTTTGAAGTAATCCATAGCTTTTTGTTTCCTGTAGAAACAAAATCATAACCTCTTCCCCAATGTAACATGCTTTTTTACTTCCATTCTGAAGCCAAGATATCTTTAAAGTATATGGGCTGGTTTAATTCAGCAGTCCCTTTCATAATCCAATGTCTTTCAGCAGCTGTTGTTATCTGCTCATTATCATTCAAAAAAATTCAAAGTCAACAAAGCATCATACAGGATCAAGATGCCTAGTGTACTTTCCATTTTTATGTGCCTTCTTCTTTGTATATTATTTTACCTCTCTTTAAAGACTCTTTTTTTGTTTTTTTTTAAAGGTTTTATTTTATTTATATTTTATGTATACCTGAAGGCCAGAAGAGGGCATCAGACTCTATTTTAGATGATTGTGAGCCGCCATGTGGTTGCTGGGAATTGAACTCAGGACCTCTGTAAAAGCAGTCAGTGCTCTTAACCTCTGAACTATCTCTCTAGCCCAAGACTTTATTATTTTTTTGTTTTGTTTTGTTTTGTTTTTCAAGACAGGGTTTCTCTGTGTAGCTTTGGAGCCTATTCTGGCACTCGCTCTGGAGACCAGGCTGGCCTCGAACTCACAGACATCTGCCCGCCTCTGCCTCCCGAGTGCCGTGATTAAAGGCGTGCGCCACCACCATCTGACGACTTTATTATTTTTAAACTATTTCTTTGTTATGACTGTCTATACACATCTTTTTCTTTCTTTCTTTCTTTCTCTCTCTTTTTTTTTTTTTTTTGCATCTAAGCACATTTTTAAACATAGTGTACCTTTTTAGAGTCTTTTTTGTGTTTGGACCTGGCTTTACTAAGCACCTACATCATTCTTTGACTGTGTGAGACAAACTTTAAACTGCTGTATCGGCTGCTGCATGGCTCGGCTTATCACATGGTACTGGTGGCTGGCTCCAGCCTGCAGGCAGCATCCAGGAACTGCATCTCTGTGCACACCTAAGCAATTACAGGACTAGGAATCCACATTCAGGTCCTTGTCCAGAACTTTTGTTATTTTTCTCAGGCCCTATGTTTGGATATTCGGGGCTCATGTTGGATGCCAAATGTAGTAAGCTTTTTCATAGGCTGCCAGCTCCCAGATAATAACATGGAGACTTATTCATTATGAAAGCTTGGCCTTAGGTTAGGCTTGCTTCTAACTAGCTCTTATAACTTAAATTAGCCCATTCCTATTAATCTACGTGCTGTCATGTGGCTCATGGCTTTTACCTCTCCTCCTGTGTGCCCTGCTTCCTCTGCATCTGGCTGGTGACTCTGCCTTCTTCCCAGCATTCTCTCTCTGTCCGGAATTCCCACTTATCTCTCCTGCCTAGCTATTGTCCATTCAGGTTTTGTATTACACCAACCACAGCAATACATCTTCACGGGATACAAATAACCCACCACAAGCACTTTGTGACCCCCTCAGACCTGACCCTGGAGCTGCAGTCTACGTGACACTTGACTCCAAAGGGTGTGCTGAACCAGGCCATCACCTGCACCCAAAATCCTCAAGGTCTCTCTACCCTCCCTGTCTATCCTTCCTCAGATATTTTCCTTCCCACAACCAGAGTGCTGGAAGGACCTAGAACCTGATCACTTAACCAGTGACTGACAGCTGTGTGAGAAGGAATGCCCCTAGCTCCTGTGTCTACTCTATGCATTTGAGAAGATTGAGCTAACGAGTCTCTGCATGTCTGAGATGTAACTATACCATGGCTTGGATACTTACTTAGATCTTTGCGTTGTCTTTCTGACTTTTTTTTTCTTCCTCTGAGAACATTTTCTTCATAAATCACCTAAAAAATTTCCTTCAAATTCAAGAGTTATATCTAAGGGAACTGATATAAGACAGACGCTCAAAAATTTCATGAGAAGCAAACAGATGTTAGAGAGGGTCTTTCAGTAAACAGAAGCCATCACGTGATAAAAACTGTGAAGATGAATCAGCAAAGAAATTAGGAGACGGCCACAGAGCTGGCTGAGTAGGTACAAGTGCTTGCCTGACAACCTGAGTTTTACCCTGGATCCCGTGGAAAAGAAAGAACCTCAAAGTTGTCCTCTGACCTCCACATGTACCATGGTTCACTTGTGCTCTCCCCTAATAATGTTAAAAGAATAGTAATAGCAATAATAATTTTTAAAGAGCTTAGGAGGACAAGCAGTGAGAAGGCAGGCAAGTAGCCACAGCAGGAACTGAAGCAGAAGGCGGAGCCAACCTCAGATCTATGTTGCAAGATGCTGCACACAGCAGCAGAGAGACCCTGCTGCATCCCCCAGAGTGCTGAGACAGCTCTGTGTGCCTCTAACACCTCTGTGCATCTTTTCTATAATTCCACTCGCCAGCAACTCAAACAGAACCCTGGTATTTGACAAGAGTCCCACATAACACCCCAATCATTTACAGTGCATTTACAGTGCTTGGGATAGTTCTGACTTTTTATAATTAATAAATCCCTTCAGCTCCTTTTAATTTTGTTTTTATTATCAAAATTATAATTTGGTTTTCTATTTTATAACTTCTAGTTAATGTGGCCTCCCAT
This sequence comes from Cricetulus griseus, assembly GCF_003668045.3. Lineage (NCBI taxonomy): Eukaryota > Metazoa > Chordata > Mammalia > Rodentia > Cricetidae > Cricetulus > Cricetulus griseus. Next base: position 222,397,415 of record NC_048597.1, on the reverse strand, counting down.
TCTTCATGGTGTCGCTAATTTAATAACCAACAAAATCCCTTCTAATTCCCTAGTAAATGAATTTGTTCTGTGCAATTATTAAATGGAATACATTTCTTCAGTATAATATTTATTGTGCCTAAATTTAAAATTAAACATTTGTGATAATAACTTATAATAGGAAGTAGGAAGGGCAGGAAGTTTTTTTTTTTTTTTTAATGTGTAATGCTGTAGCTTTGAATCTATTAAGTGTTCTCAGTAAGCCAGAGAGACTCCTTATTTCCTGAGAAGATGGGGTGCCATCTCCATACTCTGTAAATTTCCCATTTTATAAACTTCTGCTCAGAGCAGCCCTCTGGCTTATTTCATGGTCCACCACTGAAGAACATAACTTAATCAATTTTGTTATAAACTGAATGCAGTTATTCATTTTAGGATTGCTTGGATTTGTTTGAAAAGCAAAAAACAAAGAAAGAGTCTCCGTGACCATGCTGCATCCCGGGCACCTTAACTACTAGTTGAAATGCTTGGAGAGAAAGCACCGTAGGGAGATGGCTCTGTTGGGAAAGTGCTCGTTGCATAAATATGAGGACCCAAGTTTGGATTCTCAGGACTCACATAAAGCTGGGTGCAGGAGTGTGCATCTGTAATGCCAGCAATCTTTCTGGGAGATGGGAAGGAGAGACAGAGGAGTCCCCAGAAGCTTGTGAGCCAGCAAGTCTGACCGGCATACCCCATGACAAAAAAGAGGGCATCTGCATAAATGAAGATAGAAGAGGACCAAAATCTGAGATTGTCCCCTGACCTCCACAAACACAAACTACAAGATGCACATGCCTGCATGAACATGGGGAGAGAAAGGTGTTTGGGAGGACTACAATATGCATATGCCCACATGAGCACTGGGAGAGAAGGTGTCAGGGAGGAGGGAGAGCCAAAAGAGGAAGCAGACGTTTGGAATGGATATTCTCATAAAACTCTCAGCAAAAGGAACAGTTTAGCTGGACATCAGGAAGGCACAAATGTTCATCCTCTTAGAATAAACAAACTATCATGATTCTACCAGAAGGTGTGTTGCTGACAGTTACTTTATCCTCAGAAAATATCTAACTTTCTTAATGCACCATAAAGAAAATTCCCTTCATGACTGCAAAGGTAATTTCATGAAATACATCATCTAGAATAGATAATCTAAAGGATATTCCAAATTGAACATTAGAAGAGTTATGTTTTTTTTTAAAAAAAGAACATATTCAAATGAATTTAATATAGATGACCTCATTTGCTGAGCAATGAGCAAATAGAACTATACATGTTAACGGTTTCCATAACATTGGCACATACTACTCCAATAATTATGCTAAAGAATATACAATCAGTGATGGCAATTCTGCCTCATTGAGAGTGTGTAAAGACTGCCTTAAATGTTAAATAAGTACCCTCAGCCTCGCTCAGAGAGGAAATGCAAATTAAAACCACTGGTTTCCATGCCATCTGTTGGCAGAGAGTCAACAGGTTGTTAGCACACTCCGAGTGAACCCTGGGAAGTGGGCTGCTCACGAATTTTGGAAATTCAATAATTACAAGCTCATATGGAGGAGAATTTATCTGCAGAAAATACAGATGGACATATTTGTACTAAATTTTACTCACGGTAAAAATTACTTCTGCTGGTGCTTATTAAATATGCCCTTGTTTGTCATCGTACAAGACTGGAAATAGCCAAGGATCACCAAAAAGTAAGTTATTTGATTAACTACAGTATATCCTCTAGAATACTGTCTTAGGGTTACTATTGCTGTGATAAAAACACCATTGAAAAGCAAAGTAGGGAGGAAAGGGTTTATTTGGATTACACTTCCGCATCATAGTCCATTATTGAAGGAAGTCAGGGTCAGAATCTGGAGGCAGGAGCTGATGCATAGACCATGGAAGGGTGCTGCTTACTGGCTTACTCCTCATGGCTTTCTCAGCCTGCTTTCCTAATAGAATCTAGGACCACCAGCTCAGGAATGGCACCATTGCAAATGGGCTGGGCCATCCCCCATCAATCGCTAATTAATAAAATGCCTAACAGGTGAATCTTATGGAGGCATTTTCTCAGTTGAGGTCCCTGTCTCTCAAATGACTCCAGCCTGTGTCAAGTTGATGTAAAGCTACCCAGCACAAATACTATGGGACCATAAAAAGAGATGAAAGAGAGTCAATGTGGAAAGCTCTTGAGGATAAATGTTTAGGGGAAAAAAATCAAGATGCACAGAAATGTTTAGAGCATGGAGAAAGAATTGAAAAAGAATATGTTCATCTGTACAAGAAGAACATTGAAAAATAAAAAAAAATGAAAACAATTATCTGGCTGAGATTGAGGAGGGCAAAGGAGTCAGCTTCCAATGTGGGAGGCAGAGCCTTTACCATGAACATATGTCCTCTTGTATAGAATTAAGTGAAAACAATATAATAAATGACAAGAAAGGCAATACCAAAGGGGGTGGCGCTAAGAAGGCTTGTAGCATGAGTTTTAATTGGTCCTAATAATAAAAACCTGGAGTCAGATATTAGGAGGTGAAAGCTGAAAGATCAGAGAAGCAAAGCAGCCAGCCACTAGTGTTCTTACCTCTATGAAATCCTCAGGCCTAAAAACGGCCAAGCTACTGTCTTTTCTTGCCTTATATTCCTCTCCCCACCCAGCCACATCATGTCCTGCCTGTCTGTACAGACCTGCAGACCTCGATGGTTAACTAGTGGCTAGCTCTGCCCTGTGATCTTCAGGCAAGCTTTATTTGTTAGAGTATAAACAAGATATCACCACAAAGGCTCATTTCCCATGTTTACATCACTTCAGGATAACAAATGCTGTAGCTCAGGGGTTGGTGAGCAGCCACCTTCATGCCAGCCGTGGCTTGTTGCCTGCTTTAGTAATATATTGCTTAGCTCCCTGCATTTCCAACCAAATGAAAAAACGTAAAGGAGGAATTCTTTATTCTGGCTCACAGCTGCAGAGCCGTTAGACTATGATTGGCTGGCTCCCTTACTTTGGACTGACCCAGGCTGAATATCTAGGTGGCAGGAGCATGTGGGAGAGGAGGCTGGTTCTGGTCTGGATGTACAATATCCCTCACAGGCTCCTGTTTGCACCCCTTGTCGCCAGATAGTGGTGCTGTTTGGGAAGGGTGTGGCGTCTTTAGGAGGTAGAGCTTGGTCGGAGGTCACTAAAAAGTGGCTTTAAGGTTTTATAGCCAGGTTCCACCTCCTGTTCAGCTTCTGCTTCCTGAAGTCAACTCTCACTTCTCCCCCATGCCCTCTCCTCCATGATGAAATATATCCACGAAAGAAAGAAAGAAAGAAAGAAAGAAAGAAAGAAAGAAAGAAAGAAAGAAAGGAACAAAGAAAGAAAGGAACAAAGAAAGAAAGGAACAAAGAAAGAAAGGAACAAAGAAAGAAAGGAACAAAGAAAGAAAGAGATCCACTTGAATGAACCTGGCTCCCCTCACATTGCTTCTCATCAGGTATTCAAGCCTCTTTTCCTCCTAGAGGACAGGAGACAGGGAAGGACAGAAAGAGAGATTAATGGGGCCTGAACAAGATTCAGCCCCAAAGTCACCCTCTGTGACTGACTTCCAACTAGGCCTCTTCAACTTAGGTTCCCCAAATCTCCAAATCAAGTGCTACAGTTGAGGACCAACATTTTGACCCATGAGCTTACAGGGGACAGCTCCTATCCAACAATTAACAGCAAATCAGGCTTTATGGAACACAGCCAATCATTTACTTATGTATTGTCTATAACTGTTTTAGTTTCAGGGTACCAAAGTTGAGTGGTTGAACCAGAGAGCTGACAAGGTCTAAACATTCACCGCCTGGACTTTTACAGAAGTATTTGCTAGACTCTGCTCTGGGCTCATACCAAGTCAGATCAAGTCATAAATGAATAAGGAAAGAGGTACACACATACCTTAAAATATACATTCCTCAAATTTTATGTACAACAGCGAGCTTGAGGTTTCTCACTAGAGTTTTGTTCAAATCGGGATCCAGAGTGGCATAAGCCAATGAGTGTTTTTCATCTTGGCAAAGTCCTAGGTCAGGAGTGGTACATGATCTGAGTTGGGCCAATCAGAACTATAAAAACACTGCTGCTGTCAGCAAGGCCAGGCATGCCTGAAGAAATGGAGCTCTAGCCTGGAGTGACACCGAGTCAGCACACTTGTAGGAAGTGGTAGTGCCTGTGAGACCTAAGGAAAGTTTGCCAAAATCATTTTGGAAAATGTGTTCCCCCCCCCAAAAAAAAAACCAAAAGGGGACCTATGTGACAATCCACCGCCTTCCACCTCCCACCCCTGTAGGGCACACCTGTAGCCAGCCCCTATACACCCCCACTCCCACCCCTGGCCACTAATCTTTTGCTTCACATGCTAATTTCACATCTGTCCTCAGCTCTTCAGCGCTCTTACAATGCCAATGCATTCGGGAATTAAGCATGTATTACTGTGTTCACTGGGGAAAACAGAGCTATTCTGGGTGTTTCAGAAATAAAAGCTCTAATGCAGGAATGATTACTTACACGAATATCAGAAGACCACAGGGAACAAAGATCAGGGAAATTGCCACCCTAAGTTCAGGGCCAGGGAAAGAGACTGAACACTGCAGCCTGAAGGGCTGAAGAGGGTGGTTCCCAAGTGTTCTCTGGAAATTGCTCAATTGTCAGCTGACTGACTCCAGAAGCTCCCATAGACTCCTAAGCTGGTTCTCTCACCAGCCCCGAAAACATCTGCTTTTTTTTTTTTTTTTTTCCAAGTTTATTGTAGATGAAAGGGAGAGCATAGGAGGAGGCAGGGACGGAGACATCTGGAAGAGTCCAGACAGGACACGTCCAGACTGAGCTGGGCCATGTGGGGAGAGGGGTAGAGGGAGAGAGGGGGAGAAGGGGGTAACCAGGTACTCAGCCAAGAGGCCTAAGTTACAAAAAAGGGTGGCCCTGTACATCTTAATTGTCATGCTCTTCCCCGTATCTTTGACACCTCTTCTTTGTCTTGTCTGTTTTCCAGGACTTCTCTCTCTCACTGACAAACTGTGAAGTAGAACCAAACAGAGATAGGGACCTGAGAGGAGAAGGTCTCAGTTTCTCCTACACAGGGAGGAGGAGACAGTGAGGGGTGCCAGAGATGAGCTATGGATGTGCAATCCAGCACACACAGGAAAGGTACAACGCCTCCAGGGCGTCACTGAGCAACCACATCAGCACCAGAAACCAGCAGCCACACAGGCCCATGTGATGGGGGAGAATATACACTTCGTTTAAGCAAAGACTTCTTTGTTGTGGAATATTATTTTAAAATGTGTTGTATTTGTTTATGCTGTGGAGCATTTCTTTTCAAGATGCAAAGATGTGCTGAATTCTTTTATGTTGCATTTGTTTAACTCTGTGAAGCTGTGTTACTTCGCCTGTCTAAAACACCTGACTGGTCTAATAAAGAGCCGAACTGTCAATAGCAACACAGGAGAAAGGATAGCCGGGGCTGGAAGGCAGAGAGAATAAACAGAAGGAGAAAAACAGGGATCAAGGATGGAGAGAAAGAGGAGGAGAGGAAGACTCCAGGTACCAGTCACCCAGCTACACACCAAGCCATGGAGAAAGAAGTAAAGAAAGGTGTACAGGAATAGAGAAATGTAAAAGCCCAGAGGCAAAAGGTAGATGGGGTAATTTAAGAAGAACTGGCAAGAAACAAGCCAAGCTAAGGCCAGGAATTTATAAGTAAGAATTAAGTCTTTGTGTGTGGTTATTTGGGAGCTGGGTGACAGGCCCACCACTGAGGCAAAGATTAAAACAACCAACAACACTTCTTACACTTTTTCTAGTCAAATATTCTGTCCTAAAATATTTTTTTGCGTGGTGGTGGTGGTGGTGGTGGTGGTGGTGGTGGTGGTGGTGTGTGTGTGTGTGTGTGTGTGTGTGTGTGTGTGTGTGTGTGTATTATTGAGTGTCATCTTGTCAGGATCTAGGGTCAGGTAAGAGATATACCTCTGGGCATGTCTGTGAGGAAGTTTCTAGACTGGGTTATTGAGATGGCAGGAGGACATACCTTACATGTGGATGGTGGCACCACTGTGTAGTCTGAGACCCAGACTGAATAAAGAGGAGAAAGTGAGCTGGGCAGGAGCATCCCTTGGTCCATCAGTCTCTGCTTCCTGACTGTGGATGCCATGTGACCTCATGCCTCATGCTCTGGCTCTCATGCTTTCCCTGCCATGCTGGATCGAACCTTAGATCATGAATTCAAATGTTAGCTGCTTTTCTTAAGTTGCTGCTTGTTTGGTATTTTGTCACAGCAATGAAAAATTAACTAATTCAATATGTTTAAAAAGTAGGTATACAAGTCAAACATGTGCTGATAAAAATCATAAAAATGTATTCTAAAACAATATATATATATATATATATATATATATATATCATGTGTTAAAGATTAAATCAGGGACTAGAGTTATAGTTCGTTTGTAAATGACACACTACTCTTGCAGAAGATCCAAGTTCTGATCCCAGTACCTGCTTTGGGTGTCTCAACAGTGGGTAACTCTAACTCCTGGGGATGCAGTGCCCTCTTCTGGTCTCCTTATGTGCTTGTACTCATGTGCACATACCTACACATAGACACACATACAAACAGAAACTTTTTTAAATATTAAAAAAAAAAAAAAGGAATGGCCGGGCAGTGGTGGCTCATGCCCTTAATCCCAGCACTTGGAAGGCAGAGGTAGGCCTGGTCTACAAAGTGAGTTCCAACAAAGCCAGGGCTGATACATAGAGAAACCTTTTCTTGGAAAAAACAAAACAAAAATAAGGAGTGGAGGGGTGTTAGAGTACTTGCTGCTCTTGAGAGGGCCCAGGTTCTATTCCCAGCACCAACTCAGTGGCTCCTTCACCTGAACTTTAGTTCCAGAGAATTTGATGCCCTCTTCTGGCTTCCATGGGCACTGAATACACATAGTACACTTAACAGGCAAGCAAAATACTCACCAATATTAAATAGAATGTAAATCTTTAAAAAATAAAGATTAAAGCAAATTTACATACTAATGACATGAAAGTTCTTTATTATTACATAGGGAATTATTATTCTCAGCCGAGTATATGATATGGCAGTACGTAGACCATCTTCAGTATTTTTGAGCGTTGATAAATATTTTCATTTTAGAATCATCAATGCTGACAATGCCACTTTGCACAAATATATGGCAGGAGTATGTTTAGGATCATTTCTTAAATTACTGGAAATTCTGTCCAATTCTCAAGACCGAATTCATTTAGTGGATTTTTTCTTAAAAGTGAAACTCAAGTCAGCACCCAAACTGCAATCTGTAAAATCAAACATTCTAACATGACCCAATCCAAAGATCTACTAACTTGACCCTGCTGAAGAATGACGGTGTTATGAAAGGCTTTGTATATTCTTTTAAGAACAGAATAAAACAATTGTGTATACAGAAAAACATGGTAAGTCCTTACATGCAAGCACCCCGACCCTGAGCCAAAGTGCTTCAGAGGGTAACCATTGCGCTCGTGTGTCAAAACAGGCAGTGCAGGGTGTACACGTTTGTGTGTTCAAAATTAAGGCAGCAGAAAATTCACATGACTCAACTTTGGGAAATTGCAGCCAGAAACATCTCACATTCATTATGGGTTTCACTTTGAATTAATTATATGTTGTTGCATTCTCAGGAAGCTTTTGCAGTTGCCAAATTTTTCAGAGGCCCCATATTTAGTTACAAAACCCCATGTCACAACCGGCCATTTAAGAGGTTGTGGCCTGAGCCACCATCTCCCGGCTCTCTGTTACACTTAGCCAAATGCTTGCCTAATTCATAAACCTTCCTTCTTCGGAAGCCACAAGATAATGGACACAGAGGTGTGAACTTCTGGAAGAAAATACAAAAGTAGTTGGCCTTTAGGTCTTCAAGTCTAAAACTGAACGGTGCCTTCGCTTCAGTGGTAGCAAAGAATGATAAGATAGGCTGGTGGTGGCTAGAATCACCGGGAAGAGACTCTCCATGAGGAATCCTTGGCCTTTGGGGTCTTGGTTGTCGTCATTGGTGCGGGAAGAGCAAACCTGGGAGTAGGTAGCACCACTCCCTTGTTTGGGGCCCTGGATGGTATTAGCTGATCTCTGAGCGCGCATGCGTGCCTCTCTCTGTTTTTGACTGTAGACATGACGTGACTGGCTGCTCCAAGCTCCTGCCTCTGTGACTTCTCTACAGTGATAGACTCTAACTGGGTCTTGTAAGCTAAAATAAACCGTTTCTCCCTCCCGTTGCTTGTTATTGGCATAACTTACCACAGCAAGAGAAATGAAACTAGGCCAGTACTACTGCTGAGCTCATCACAGCCTCATTCACAAGCATTTCCCACGCAGTTTCCACACACACACACAAACCCCACTCTGCAGACACCGCTCACCTCTGTTCTCTAAGGCTAAACCAATTGCTTCATGAAAATGTGTTTGGTGAGCTCTTAACCATAAGCTCTCACTCTTCCTCTAGACATCTTTACCTTCATACTGGGTTTCGAGAGAGGCTAGGTCACAGCAATTACTCTGTTCTTCTGCCACAAGGCTCAGCAAAATGGCCTGCCTGAGTGGCTGTGCTGATGGGGAAGGAGGCAGGCCCATCCCCTTGCTTGCTCTCTGTGGATGTCTCCTGAGGGTGGCAGAGTTGATTCGAAGCACAAGGTAGCAGTACCCACAAGGCTAACAGCATTTACTCTGTGGGTCTTCACAGAAAAAGCTGCCCACCCCAGTTCTATTAGAGTATATATTAGAGTATTATTCATTTTCATATCCCCTACAGGGCTTAGATATTGCCTTTGTGGTATGAGTCATCACCTTCCACTCTTTCCCAGCCAGAGTTTTCCATTAAAGTTTTAGAAAAGTCCCCTTGTGGGAACCACAATATATCAACGTTACGAAGAGGACTGACTGACTTTTACCTTGTCACTCTATTCCTTTTGTATGTGTCACACAAAGTAAAACATGCTTATTTCAAATTGGGAGCACGGGGAAAGGGGGGAGGGAGCTAGGAGAATGAGAAGGGAGGAAGAAGAGGGAATACAGAGGACATGAGGGAGCAGACAGGTTGAGTCAGGGGAAGAATAGAAGATAACAAGAATGGAGATCCCTTATATGACTTCATCCAGCAGCTGGTAGAAGTAGAAGCTGACACCCACAACTAATCACTGAACTGAACTGGAATCCAGATGCAGACAAAGACGAGTGAAGAGCAAAGGGGTCCAGACCAGGCTGGTGAAACCCACAGAAACAGCTGACCTGAACATCGGGGAACTCTTGCTCCCCAGACTGATAGCTGGGATACCAGCATGGGACTGATCCAGACCCCAGGAACATGGGTTTCAGTGAGGAAACCTCGGAGATCTACGGGACCTCCTGTAGTAGTTCAGTACTTATCCCTAGCATAGGTGTGGACTTTGGGAGCCCATCCCACATAGAGGGATACTCCCTGAGCCAAGACACACAGGGGTGGGCCTAGGCCCTATCCCAAAGGATATGATAGACTCTGATGACCCCCTATGGAAGGCCTCACCCTCCAGGGAGCAGAAAGGCTATGTGATAGGTAGGGATTTAGTTGGGGGGGGTAGGGGAGGAGGGAACTGGGATTGTCATGTAAAACAATCTTGTTTCTAATTCAAATAAAATCAGAAAAAAAAGAAAAAAAATGCTCATTTAAAAATATCCGTTGTTATACACCAAGACCAGGGCTAGTGCCTCTGGATATGAAGTAGCCCCCCAGAGTCATGTATTGAGGGCTTGGTCTCCAGTTGGCGGCACTATTGACAAGTGACTGCATTGTAGTACTTCACTAATGAGTTTGTATTGAATGGATGAGTAGAAGGTGGAGCCAAATGGAGGAAGTAGCCCACTAGATTTATCTTTGAAGGGTGTGGCTTGTCCCAGGCACCTCCTCTCTCCTTCCCCTCTTCCACACAGAAGGAAAGCAGAAGGAAGCTGCTTTCTTTTGCCATACCCTTCTACTTGGATGTTTTGCCATAGCCTAAAAGCAATGGAGTCAGTTGATCATAGACTAACGCCTCTGAAACATGATCCAAGAGTTATCCTTCCTCTTCTAAGTCAGTTTTCTTGGGTATTTTGGCACAAAGATGGGAACTGCCTAATACTGTGTGGGACCAGACAAAAAAAGGGTCAGGTGAGGTCCTTGTGCCAAATTCCCCATTCCTGTTATGAAGCTGTGTGGAACAGTCTCACAGACTTGCAGAGCCATGCTAACACAGCTCTGTGTAGTTTACGTGAGCATACGGGAAGCTTCGGTGACTTCCCTCAAGTCACTTGACCTATTAGTAAAGCTCTCCCTGAAGTTCAACTCTTGGGTCCTGGCTCTTCGGTATGGCCTTTCATATCTGAGGACGGAGGCTAAAGTGCCAGTTTCCATCTCATACAGGGTTTCCCCAAATACCTTCTGGTGAGTAGATGTTTCACATTCTGCTAACCAGCACTATGAGGGAAAGGCATCCTAGGGTACTGAGGTCCTCTGTCTGTATTTGGGCAATCCTGGATTAAATCCCTGGGTCAAACTCCAAGGCATTCAATATGGACTCACTTAGCATTGATTTACTTTTTCTTCACTAATACATAAAAAAATGTGCATATAATGGAATGCCGTGTGGTGTTTTAATACGCGTTACACAACTTAAATGTTGCATAGACATTATGCAATATGTGTGTGTGTGTGTGTGTGTGTGTGTGTGTGTGTGTGTGTATATATATATATCTCCATTTATCATTTCTTATAGTGAAAGCATTTGAATCGGTGCCAAGCTTACTGAACTATGCAGCGCAGAGCTGCTGTGTCTATAGTCATACCCTGTGCAACAGCATGCCAGGGAGGCTTACACTTAGCTAACTTAGCACCCACTAATCAACCTCTTTTTTCCCTCCCCCACCACACTCCTCAGCCCCTGGCAGTTCTATGGATCATAAGGTTTGTAGTGATGCCCACCTCCACACCTGAAGCACTGACCACCCTCAAAAGGACGTGGTCACAGGTGCAGACTTGACCCAGGATAAGGGTTAGGTTTGGGGCTCAGAGCTCTCTCTTGCTTCCTGCTTGGGTTGCAGAGAGCATCCCGGTGTCAGGGTTGGCATCCTTGGAGCGGGAACAATGGTGGTCACCTGTTTCCTGTGTGGGTGCATTCTCCCGAAATAAACTTCACTTCACCTGTACGGAGTCTAGTGAAGCTTGATTCCCACACCCATAAGTTGTTAATATTCCAAATTAGTGTTTTTAAAATGTTTATTTTCAGCAGGGTGTTGGTGGCACACGCCTTTAATCCCAGCACTTGGGAGGCAGGGGCAGGTGGATCTCTGTGAGTTCGAAGCCAACCTGGCCTATGAGTTCCAAGACAGCCTCCAAAGCAATACAGAGAAACCCTGTCTCAAAAATAAATAAAATTTTAAAAATAAATAAATAAAAATTTTAAAAATTACTTAAAATTTTTATTTTCATCATTTAAAAATGATGTGTGGTTATGTGCATACAAATACAGGTGCCTGCAGAGGCCAGAGGCACTGGACTTCCTGAAGCTACAGTTACAGGTGATGGTGAGGCCCCTGAAGTAGGTGTCTAGAACTTACTCTAGTCCTCTGCCAGAGCAGTATCAGCTCTTAACTGCTGAGCTATTTCTCCAACTGCATCAACTCTTTGAAATTCCACGCAGTGGGGCTAGAGAGATGGCTCCATGGTTAAGAACACAGGCTTTTCTTGCTCAGGAACCTGATGCAGCTCCCAGCACCCACATGGTAGTTCCCAACCATCCCAAAGCCCAGTTACAGGAGACCTGATACCTTATTCTGACCTCCTTGGGTACCAGGCATGCACATATATGCATATTCATTCAGTCAAAATAGTCATGCACATAAATCTTTTAAATATTTTTTAATTAAATTCCCCACACAACTGCAATGATGCAGGGCTTATCTTTCTGTGCCTGGCTTGTTTCACTTAACATAATCACCACCAGTTCTATCTATGTTTCATAAATGGGAGGACTCCATTCTTTTGTGGCAGGTAATTCTCTGTGATGTATAAGCTTATGTGTATACTCGTGAGTTAACGGAGACTTTTAGTTTCTTTTCGGTGGCTGTGATAAAACATGCTGACAAGAGCAACTCAAGGAAGGGTTTCTCTGAGCTCACTGCAGCTATAGTCAGTCCATCATGGTGGGGACATCAAGACAGCAGGAGCTTGAAGCAGCCGAGCACATGGCATCCTCCTCCATTTTATACAGTTTAGGATCTCCAATTGGGGAACGTTCCTGCCCACAGTTAAGACACCAGTTAACCTATCATGGACATTGTCAACAGCTAACCTTAATCTAGGAACTTCCTCACAGGGTTCATGGATCCTTGTCTCCTGGGTGATTCCAGTCAAGCTGACAATTGTCACTATCACAGACACTTGGGTTGTTTCTGTTTGGGGTCATCATGAATAATGTTACAGCATGCACCTTGTCTCTTCAACATACTGACTTCATTTCCTTTGGATATAGACCCAGGGCTAGGGCTAGGTTTTTGATAACATGATGGTTTAGGTTCTAGGTTTCTGAGGAACTGCCAAGATGTCTTCCACAACTATACATAATTTTGTATCATCAATTCTGTCCTGGGTTCCCTCCTTTGCTCCACATCCTCGCCATCCCTTCTTGTTTGTTTGTTTGTTTTCCCCAACAGCCACTCTTTGGGGGGGGGGATGAGGTGTTGTAAGGCTCTGATTTGCATTTCTCTGACCTAGTGACCCTGAATTTCTTTCTCATACACCTATTAACCACCTTTGTGTTTTCTTAAGAATCATCCACTTTTAGAGCCAGGTTGTTTGACCATGGAGAGGACAGTAAAGCTTGTAGATTTGGTGGCCCTAAAGCTCCACTCGACAGTTGTGGTGATGCCCGCTGGTAGGATTTGCTGAAGGAGGCAGAGGCTGGAGGATCACGAGTTCGAGGCCCGCCTGGGCTACACATTTTGGGCTGGAGAGATGGCTCAGAGGTTAAGAGCACTGGCTGCTCTTCCAGAGGTCCTGAGTTCAATTCCCAGCAACCACATGGGTTCACAACCATCTATAATGAGATCTTGTGCCCTCTTCTGGTGTGCAGGAATACATGCAGGCAAAAGGATGTATACATAATAAATAAATCTTAAAAAAAAAAAAAGCCCCACTCCCTGGCCTGTCAATGAGTCTATGCCCCTTAGGGTATTCTTTAATTGACACAGTAGGGATGGAGGGTGTTTTATCCTTACTGGTTATGAGTTTTCCTGGTTGGTTTCCTCGTTTTGAGGAAGCTTGTCATTCTTTAGATTCACTAATCTGTTAGCCACAGCTGTGTAAGAAATAACCCCGAGTCTCAGAAGCTTAGGAATATGATTATAATCTTATAGCTCTTGAGCTTAGGAATCCGAGTGCAGCCATGAAAGGCCAGTGTCTCTGTGTCTCTCTGTGCTGCACTGAGGTGAATGAGAACCAAGGAGCTGCTTTCAAGCTCACAGTATTTGGCTGGCCTCAGGTCCTGTGCACTGCTGGCCAGAGACAATGGTTCCCTACCACATGGTGTTTTTTTTGTATGTGTGTGCAGGTGTTGGGAGAAATGCAGGTTTTATTCGATACAAGCACTCTCCAGCCTGGAGAAACAGAGGGGCCTTCAGATGGGCTTGGGTTGGGGGGATTTTTCCCTGATATTTAGGAAGTTGAGCCACCTTACCATCTGCCTGCACAAAGGCAGAGGTCCCACCGACACTATTAATAACCATCACAGAGTGACTGCGCCCCTTTGCACCTGGCACTGCTTCAAGTTCTTTTCATGTGTTGATTCTCTCTTTCTGAACAGCACCATACTAGGAAGGGACAGTTATAAACGCTAAGGCATGGAGGTGAAGTGACTTACCAAATGGACATGAGGAAAACTGAGTGAGGACAGTGCCTGACCCTGCCCTCAGAACCATCTTATAACACAGTATCTTGGCAGGAGATTTAAGCTGACACTAACTCATGACTCAGTTTTCCCCACTTTGCTTCACTCTCCTCTCTGGGGATTGGAGGCTTACCAGACAGCCATCCTTCCATACAAGACACTACAAGAGTCACCCAATATTTGTCATTGTCAATTACATGCCCGGCCTCTAGTGTGTTCTCTCCAGGGCAAAAGTGTGTATCATCCTGGTTTTATGCCTCTAGGAAGGGTGGAGCCCTATCTTAGACCTTTGTCTTTCCCGAGACGTATTATATACAATCTTTATCTTGTTTGCAGCCAGGCCCATGGATTAGTTATGTGCTCTGGAACTGGAGTTGCAGGCTGTTGTGAACTCTTTTGTAAGTGCTAGGAACTGAACCTGGGTCCTCTGCAAGAGCAGTAAATAGTCTTAACTGCTGAGCCATCTCTCCAGCCCCGGATGCTCTTCTCCTGGTATGACTTGGTCCTCTGTACTTTTGATGCCAGTCTCCTGGAAAAAGTATAGTCTATGCTCTGTCCTACCATTTGTGTGGGTGCTGATGTCCAATCCAACCAGTAAACTTGCTAAAGAACCTGGCGAAATTCCAGCTGCCAAAACAAAGGTTCACTTTTCAGCTCCGCATGGCCATGACAGGCACAGAAGGACCAGGGAGTCTGTGTATGCAGTAGCTCACACAGAGAAGCTTCCTCAATAGGTTGGAAGCCGCCTTTCTACATTGACAGGCTGTAAATTCAGAGCGTGTGTAATATCTGACTGGAAACTGGACTCTCACGAGAAAGTCTACTAATGTGCTTTTACTGCCCCTTCCCCCCTTCTCAAAGCACTTTCCACATTACAGACCCAGGAGTCTTAAAGCACACGCTTGATCAACTCACTCGTCTTAAACACACTCTACATCTAACTTCCAGCCCTTTGTGGTCTCCCAATACTCTCAACTTAAAACAGTGTAAAACCTACCTCTGAGCATGGCCTCTCCCAATTTGCTCTACAATCTGTGTGTGGCAGCTATACTGGCTTTTTTCTGGGTTCCTTATATTCTCTCAGCACCATGAGGCCTTTGCATCTTTGGGTAGATCTCTTTCCTTTCTTCCTCTGATCCATTCATCTCCTCAGTGCTGCACCCTCAGGTTATAGTCTCCCCACCCCCACAGTGTCAATCAGCTGTCCCTGTACTGTCCCTCTAATGTTGGTATACCTTACCCTACATGCTCAACACAATGGGTTGGCTGGTACCACTTCTTGAGGCTGACTGATGTGGGGTTGTGAGGGCAGGACTCATGTCTCCCAGGCTTCCTGCTACAGCCCACGCTTTTATAGGACTTCATCCATCCTTGCTACAGCATGACCCTGCATTTCCTAACAATGATCCATAGTGTTCTACAAAAAGTTTGTATTCTATTAACTAGCCGCACAAGGATGAGGACCTGTGTTTGAATCCCCAGAACCCATAAAAACCTGGGTATGCTAGCAGGTGCCTATAATCTCATGCTCCTATGGTGAGATGGGAGATGGAGACCAGAGAGTTCCTGGAAGTGCAAAGGCCAGCTAACCTGGTGTACTTGGACAACTAATATCTGAGCATGTTACTTGATTTCCATATGCATGCCATAGTACGCACATGCCCCCTCTCACATACAAAGATTAAAACTGACTTTAAGAGTTACAAAGGGTAGTCCCACACAGGTGACTTGTGTTTTATGATTAGTTATGATTGCTTTTATTCACTTTCAGACCAGGCCCTCCAGCCACTAAACAACCAAGAGGAGGCAGAAGATAACATCAAACCCAACAGGGAACATCTGCAGTAAGACAGACACTCAAGCAGCCTAAAATAAAAATCACGAGATAAATTCTGTTATTTTAGGTTGATACGACATTGGCTCAGGCAACATGGGCAAAAAGTAAATGCTGCCATTTTAGTGTACACTTTTCTGGCTCCAAGGAAGGACATGTCACCTCTCTTTTTTTTTAAAAAAAAGTATTGGTTAATACTCTACCATAAATCTTATTAAAATTTAGATGTTTAATAAGTGTTGGATGTGAAATTGGTGGTGAGGAAGTCTATTTCTGGGAAGCTTTTCATTCTTTCTTTAATAAGAACATTTATTTTTGTAAGGAAACCAGCAAAGTTAGTCTCTAAGGTTGGGAGTGGCTGGGCCTGTTAGTTCCAAAAAACAACCTCAAATTTGGTACACTTGCTTATTTACCTAACCTCTGAGAATGAGCAACGAAATGCAATTTGTATAAATCTTGACACGCATTTAAAAAATTCCAATGTTACCTAACTAGATGGATAGTTGTGAATGCACATGAGAGACCGATCAAATATTAACTGGCCCGTGTTCTTTACAACTCCTGCACCTGCTAGGGGGGCTTCTCTCACACCATGATCCAGCTCTGACCTTTGAGAGTTGGGGGTGGAGGAAGTTCGTTGTGGAGGAAGGGGAAGGTATAAGCCAACCACCCAGACAAGGAAAAAGTTCTTATGTAGCGGCCTTTTATCGGTTAGTTTGTGAAAGTGAGAACTGGGCAACAGCCAATATAGTCCAGGGAAAGCTAATTTGGAAAACAGTTAGGATGGAACGTAGGCAGGTGTAAATAATGAATTCTTGCAGTCAAAAGGTTGAGCTACAAAGAACTTCTTGGCAATTGGAAAAACACAAGGAAAGAGTCAGGGAAAAAATATATATGTATATATAACTTGTCCGCCTCGCGACATCTTGCTCGGACGAATCTGCCCTCTCCAAGATTTCAGCGCGGCACGACGGGGAACAAGAGTAATGCGGCGATCCGGCCACCCAGGCACGTTCAGCTCCGCGGCTGGACCCGCGCGCCC
>NC_048597.1:222338056-222378769 GCF_003668045.3 Cricetulus griseus | reverse complement strand
GCCCCCCCTCCCGCCCCAAGGCCTTTAAGTGCACTCAGCACGCCACAGTTTCCACAGTTGTATTGGGTTGCTTTTTAGAGCGAGATCGTTATTCTGTTAGCCGAACTCTCACCCTCGGTGTTACCACAGTATCCGACAGCGTTGCATGAGTTCCTTTATTGGTGTCTCTGTGCAGGATTGTCTGTGGAGAAGAGAACAAACCGTACCAAGGTGCTGCGAGCTCTAGATTGTCGTGCCGAAGTTGCATACACGCTTGGCACTGACTGACCTGCAGAGTTTAGGGAATTACCCCCACTCCGAACACTGAGTTACCTGAGGGGAAGATTGCGTTAACTTTCTCTCCATTAGTCCAACCTGAGTTAAGTTTTTTCCCACCTGAGAGAGAGAGCGAGCATGCCGCTTTAGTTTATTCGACCGGCTGCCCTATCAACCTTGAATTATCCTAATTAAACGTTAGGGTATTTGTCTTACTAATTGAAATGCACAGAGAATCTTTTTAAGAGCAAATAAATAGGTTATGAGTTTTGGCGAGGGGATTTATATGTTAAGTATCAGATTTAAGTTGTGCTTTAAGAAAAATATTTTGTGCTGCAACATCTATTGAACACCAGAGGGGCCTACTCAAGGAAAATTCTTTTTAGAGAAACAATTACGGTGACAGGTTTCTGTGAGATGTTTCCGTACCATTATACAGGTTTCGATTTTTTTCCTAACATTAGTTTTGCTTTTAAAATGTTATTTGAATAAAATGCTTTTTATGTTATTTGGGATCTCATATTGGTGCAGACTACATATAAATCTGAGAATATTTGTGAAGTATTGCTAACTGGATAGGGTATTCTTTTGAAACTCCCAAGCAATTAGATTAAAAATGAAATTGAGACCAGGAATGAAAACTACTAGAATTTACTGAACAGCATGAAAAGAGAAAGTTGTGTCTTTTCAGATGGAAGATAGCACAGGGTGGCTGATTGGCCAAATGTTTTGTGATTTCTTTTTGTTTGTTTTTTAATTGCAAGTAGTATTTCCAGAGTAATTTTACAAATATTTCCAAAAAGTAATGTTCTTATAAGTGGAAGGCTGTTAGCTCCTGAAGGGTTACTCAAGCTGAAGTTAATGATTGTAGTCAAATGCACAACTAAAGTGATGGTGACTTTTTTCCCATCATTGTCTGCCCTATTCTGAAGGGGGATTATAAATCTGCGTCAACTGCATTGTGTAATTAGAAGGCTTGGATTGCTTTATGAAGCAGTTAAATGCTATTAGGAAATGAATAAGAAAAAGTGAGTAGCTTCAGTTTGAGATAATTTGAGAGCATAACTTCATTCTCATGAAAATCTGTTTTGTTTTTATTCTGCTTTGGATGGAAACACATTTTAGATATATTTGTCTGAATCTGTCCCATTTGAATTTTAATTCTCTTACTGGTCTGCAAGTGTCCACAGCTAAGGGCTACTAAAGGTAGCTATTCCATCTACCTATGGTAGTGTTAATGTTTGTTTATTCTTAATGAAATGTTTATGCTCATGGTGTTAGAGCTTTCTAATTAGCAAGTAGATATGGGTAATAAAGCAATTGTCCCTGCACCTCCCTGCATAGAGACTTGTCTGTATGAATCTCATGACGTGTCTAATTCAAGTAACCTAATGAGAGAAATCAAGTTCAAACAAAAAGATTGCTGTGTTTAGTTTTTCTTTTCATGGCTGTTAATGTTAGGCATGCCATTCATTCCTCTGTCTGATAATCATTCTTGAAAAATTTTTACAAGGGAGGTTGTGTAGATTGCCTGTTGCCTGTCATTACTTTTGACTTTAAAAGACAGTTTTTCTTCAAAGCTAGTAATACTCCAGTGTCACATGCTACCTCTGAAGTGGCTCAGATTACCCTGCACAATGAGGGGAACCTTTGGTGAAATTTAAATGTTGTTTCTGACTGTTGCACAAACCAGTTTATCCTGGCCTGCCTCCTAAAGCCCCGTCCCCTTCCATTTCTGCATCCTTTCTGTGAAAAGCAGTCTGTTGTGAGCTGCTTCTGTACATGCTCTTGAATTGTGTGAGGTGGCATTTTTTTAATTTGTTATCCAAGTTATAAAGCCGTTGGTAAACGGCTCTAAGAAGTAGTATGTGAGGTTTGTGAATTAAGTACCTTTTATGCTGAGAACTTGGCAACATTTTCCGATTACAATCTCCTCTTCTCAAACCCCTGGTTTCCTCCCTCCCTCAGCTGAGTTGAGATTCCCGGAAGCAGTTGAGACTCTTCTGTAGTTGCCAAACTTTGGTTGACCAACTAGTTTAACAGCATCTAACTTATCCTTTTATCGGAAATAATATTGGTCCTTGCATAGTTTCGCTGTGATTTATGAACAACTTGCATGTTACATTAGCCAGACCCTTACCTGTTATCTTCTGAGAGATTCTGGTAGCTCTCTCCATTAGGGGTACTCTGTGAGGAGAGTCCCTTGCTCCTACCTTTATAGCTTTTGAGGGGCTTCTCTCTGGAGAGAATTTAGGAATTTAGAACTTAGAGCTTTAGGTTTTAGTTGCAGTTATCAAAAAGGCAGCAGAAACTGGGCACACCTGTGATCCTGTTCTCTCATAGTAGATGTTGTCTACACATGCATCTCTTTCTGTTTTGTGAGGACAAAGTTTTAGAGGACAGGGAATGCTTTTTCCTTTTTCAAAGGAGTGCCAAGACTTGGCGGGTAAGCTGTTTCTGAGTTGGGGACTGCTTCCTGTCTTTTGAGGTCTCCCATGTTTTTCTTCACTTTACAGATGGCAAAACAAAACAACCCACCTAATTGTTGACCTCATTTCTGAAGAGGATGCAGTTTTAGAACAAAATCTTCCCAGGCCTTAAAGACCCCCCTGACTGTGGGATCATTAGCAGCAGCAGTCCAACTGCACTTCAAACGGCATAACAGCACCACTGATTTCTTTGTAATCTACACTTTCCTAACTGGTTGCTTCTGGGATCATTCTGAGTTAGAAGCTAGAAGCACATGTAATGGGAAGTGCTTGAGTGGCTGTTTTTGATGGTGGCGATGGACCTGCCCCTACTTGCAGGCACTATAACCCTCTGGTAGTAGTCGTGAATTTCATGAAACATAGGATAGATCCTGAAGCAGTTAGGATCTATCACCAAAGCCCATGAATCTTTTCCTTGAGGATTTTCTTTTCGTTTAGGACCAAACTGGGTAGGGCTGCATACCTCTCAGTGTCATGAGTGGTTTGCATGAAGACGGTGGTCTACCAAGTATTAGAAACTAAAATTCTCTGGTTCTGAACCTGATGTGGAAGTAACTTGGCAACCTATCTGCCTGACTTCCAGTCTTCATGCTCTTAAAGTGCTGAGTGTTTAGGAAAAACATTAAAATATTCTTCATCATACAATTTTAATATTCACCAGTGTACCTGTGTCCTCAGAAGTCACTTTCACTAAGGCCGATGTTAATTGAGTGACTAAGCCTCATTTTTACTTTATCTCTAAAACGAAATCTTAGGGCACCACAATATTGCAACTGCTTAGAGTTAAAAGCCTCCGCATTTCAGTAGGTCTGCCTTCTGCTGAGTGATTGTGCTATAAGTTTTCAACATAAGGAAAGTTGGATTTTAGAGTGAACATTCTCATTACTACTAATGTTATCCACTTGATAGATTTTGCTTCACTTTTCAACGTCTATGGCTGTGCTTATTACAGCCTTCCTCTAGACTTGAGAGACTGCTTGCTGGTGCATTGTTCCTGTGATACAGGATGCTACCCTGGTTCCTCTGCTCCGTCTTTCCGGATCAAATTTGTTTTCTGTAAAACCTGAGTCCAGCATGTACAAATAACTCTTTCTATGTCTTCACTTGGACTGCAGGTTGGGACCTGGTTCCATCCTTTTCAGGTTTGGTCGGTAATTTTACCTGAGTACACTGTAGGCCGATGTATTAGCCATGTCTGTAAATGACTTGGCTTTGCTTAACCTGAAGTGTAGTTGATTGTTGGTTTTATTAGACTTACTAATATAGAACTTCTAACCTCTTGAATTGTCTTACTGTTTAGCTTATTGTCACTGCCACGCTTCATCCAAATAATACGTACGGAGCCTGAAAAACATATACACCGTTATTAAGGGGGCCGGATCTGGATCACCCTGCTGCTTCCCATTGATGAGACCTCTCCTTTTTAAGCCTTTTGGTCTTCCTGAGAAGGGTTCTCCCTCACCTTAACCTATTTTTCTCCCTCCCTCTCCTCCTCCTGGCAAGGACTATGAAGCTGGCCCAGGCTGGCAGGCAGGAATATTTGCATGTTCTGCCACACCCTGCTTCTCACTTTACATACTTCAGGCCATGAATAATTGCCTAGGACTTAGAAATGGATGGAAAAGCCAGTGCATGGGCTAAAAGAAAAGAGCTCCGTGTCTAGTAGGAGTGAATGTTGGGAGAGATGGGGCAGTTGTTCCAGAAGCTCCTGTATTTTGAGCAAATTTGTTAACTGGCATTTGTAGGCTGGCCAACAGAACTAACCACTTTTTATAGTTTGTGTGTTTGGAAAAATGCTTTCTTAGTCTGAGGCATCAAAACATTTTGGAATAGACCTTTAACATAAATTAGTAAATACCCATTTATTCAAATTTGTACCACTTGAAGATAAGCAAATCTGAGTAAATTAACCATATCCTCTGTAACCTTTCCTTTGTGGAACTTAATGTTACAGGAAACAGTAACATGTTCCAAGTGGTGATACACACCTAAGTTGAACAGGGTCTTCCAGTCTGATAGATACCTTTGAATTGAGGAAATGGGGAGTAAATCTTTAGACAAACTGTATTTTAGTTCAATGCTTTTCGGATCTGGGTTATTCCAAAGTCTGTTTTTACTGTACCCCCACCTCTAAGGCGGGCTTAAAAGAAAATGTCTTTCATTTGATTTTTCTGAAACAGGGTTTCTCTGTGTATCTCTGGCTTGCCTGGAACTCACTCTGTAGACCGGGTTGGCCTTGAACTCCTGCCTCTGCCTCCTGAGTGCTGGGATTAAAGGGGTTTGCCACCACCATCTGGCTTCATATGTTTCTTAGTGATCTGTTCTAAGTCTTAACACATTGACCAGTCAAAATGCTTGGTCACAGCCCACAGCCCTCTAGCAGAATAAACTTGCTAGTTTGATGGCTAGTCATTTCGATTGTTTTAATGCAGGGAAAGAAAAAAAGCTAATTGTTTTTGTTTGTGAAAGATATTAATGAATTTTCAGAAATGGGCCTTTTAAAAAGTAGCTGATTGAGGGGAAAAGACGATTGAATTAAGTTGAATATTTCCACCGAGGTTTGTTTGAGGAAAAAAAAAATTGTAGTGTTAAGCTTGGAAGCATTAAGTCATTCCATCATGGGAATTTTGAGCAGACAACTATGCTTTTAGAGTAGACTCGGAATTCTATAGGTAAATAGATGTCACCTGTCGTGTTTCCAAGACAAAGGACATGAGGATTGAGTATAAACTACCTAAAGGTAGTTGAGGCCTTTTCGTGTTGTTTTTGTGGGGTTTTTTTGTTTTTTTTTTTTGGAAGTTCAGAATCTGAGAGGACATTCTTGTATATTGCCACTCATTTTGAATTGAGGATGTTGAAAATAAAGAGTTCAAGCATAGATTTGGAAACAGGACTTCTGTGTAAAGTTTAATTTGGAGTTAGTGATGTAAAAAGCTGTAGGCATGAATTGCCTATCACTGCTATAAATTAAGGATGAACATAAGAATAGTTTTATAACTTATCAAGAGATGATTTTGGATAGAGTAGGCAAAGAAATTATATTTGTATGAGTAAAATTCTGAAGTATTAGTTGATGAGCAAGTTGATTTTCTTAAGCTTTATAAGCTTATTAACCCTTCTCAAGTACACATTTTTTTCTCCCCAGTTGTTTTTTTTTTTTTTTTAAGTGATAGCTAGTAGTCCTTTCAACTTAAAATGATATTTTTTTAACTTAAAATATTGGCAGTTCTTGCTTTCTCTTTGTATCTAATGTTGCAGTTTATGGTGTGTGTGTGTGCATGCCTGTGTACTAATGTTGAAAATGAACTATTGTCAGCAACATTACAGAAATTAAAATGAGTAGTAACTCATACCTAAAGTATACATTGTGCATGTTTTACATTATTTTGTTGCTGGTCACATTGGTCTGAAGAAAAGCATGAGGCCAAATTAAATGGCATTGAAGAAAAGGATCATGCCCAGAAATCTATTTATGAAAGTAAATTATTGCACTGTGTGCAGTCTACAGCGCAAAAAAAAAAAAAAAAAAAAAAAACAGTGAATGCAGAAATTATCGAAAAGATAGCACTCTTGTAGTTTTTGAGAAATTCTTTAAAAGTAAATCTTAGGTGCCTATATAAGAAAGAAAAAAATGCATTGGCAACGGCTTCTTATAGGTGAAAAGGGTTTTGGTCTTAAGAAGAAATGTAATACACAGTGAAATGAGGACCCATCTGACTGTTACTCAGGTCATGGCCATTGTCATCTCCTCTGGCACTGTTTGCTTTCCCAGTCTGTCTCCCACACTGTAAGTTAACTAAGTAATCATGTCCTTTGTTTTTTGATCTTTCTGTATTGCTAAATAACAGTTTAGTTAATATATTTTTAGTAAGGCAGAATTATAGTTTTTAATGTCTTTTATCTTTTTGCTCATCTCTTGGTTAGAAGATTCAGAACACGTGAACAGTAAGGAAGGCCCAGCAGTGTAGCACTGAGGATTTCGCCTCTTTATAGCAAGAAGTAACTAAAAAAGAGGGAAAAGTTTCCTTTTTACTTGAAATAAGTGATTTTTAAAATTTTTTTAAATTTATTATTTTATATGTATGTTTTTTTTATCTGCATATATGTACCATGTGCATGCCTGGTGCCCACAAAGCCCAGAAGTTACAAACAGTTTTCACTGCCAAGTAGGTGTTGAGAATTGAATCCAGGTCCTCTAGAGGAGTAGCCAGTTTTCTTAACCACTGAGCCATCTCTCCAGCCCTAGATACCAAGTGATCTTAAAGCTAACTCTTTAGATGGAGTCATCCTTTTCTCTAGATACCCTTGAAAGATTGAACCTCTCAGAAGACGAAGGATACAGGAAACCGGGCATGGGAATACTGCTTCATTGCCTTTCTGGAGACAGATGATGATGGAATCAATTAAAAAAAAAAAAAAAACTGTTCAAGAACTGGGCTTTGGGGGAGGAGCTACAGTGGTATTGGATGCCTACATGTATGCCTGCAGTCCTAGCTACTTTGTGAAAGTTAGGGTGTGAACTTTCTTGAGCTTCTGGTGTTCAGATCAGCCTAGCCAACATAATAGGACTTTATCCCAAACAAGAACTTGATTTTATCAGCTGTTGCTCATTTTAAAGTATGTACATATGTTTAGTGAATGGATGGTTGATAATTCTTTTGTAATTTCAGACAGGATTTCTATGCAGTTCAGGATGGTGAGAACTTGTGAGGTAGCCCAGACTGTCTGGAATTCTCCATCCTGCTTCCTTTCCCTAAACCCTCTCAAGTGCTGGGACCATGCCTAGCAGTAAGTTTGTGTGTGTGTGTGTGTGTGTGTGTGTGTGTGTGTGTGTGTGTGTGTGGTGTGTGGTGTGTGCACTCATATACACATACATGTTCATCCATGATCACCTGTGTGTAAGCAGGTTGATGTCGTGTGTCTTCCTTGGATCACTCCCTGCCTTATATATATTGATCCATGATCTCTCTCTTGAACCCGGAGTATGCTGATTGAGCTAGTCCAGTTAGCCAGCCTGCTCAGAGAGCCCTCCTTGCCTCCACTTTCCAGCAAAGTAGGATTACAAAGGGGCCATCACACCACCCAGCATTTGCACGGGGCTGGAGATCCCAACACCAGTCACCACTCTTTACCCATTAAGCCAGCTCCTTAGCCCTAGAGAGTGATTCTGGAAAGACAGGATGTTGGCATCTGAGCTGAATTTAGGAAAGTCCTACCAATGTACTTTTTTTGTGTGTTTTGTTTTTGTGTGTGTGTGGGGGGGGTGGGGGTTGCTAGTTTTGGATGGTGTATGTTTTTGTTTGTGTAGATAGGGAATCTTAAATGGCTTTTCTGAGTTCTCTTCATGTTCCCAAGGTTGTTTTTTTCTTCTAGTGCAGCAGTTCTCAACCTGTGGGTCAAAGAACCCTTTCACAGGAGTCGCCTAAGACTGTTGGAAGGCACAGCTATTTACATTATGATTCTTAACGGTAGCAAAACAACAGTTATGAAGTAGCAAGGAAATAATTTTATGGTTTGGGGTCACCACACCATAAGGAATTGTTTTAAAGATCACAGCATTAGGAATGTTGAGCTAGTGTGGTTACTTGTTTTTATCCTTTTCAATTTATTTCCTTGATTGTTTACTGGCTGTGACATATCTTCAGGAAGATTAAGAGGCATATTAAGAGTTTCTCAAAAAACCATCTTCAAGGATAAAATTAATTCAGAGAATGATACAAGGTCATTGACCTTCATGTGGAAACCTGAACTGTGTTGGGCTGTGAGAACTGGTTGTCTGTTAGCCAGTGCTTTATAGTATCAGGAAAGTGACTCTAGGTTTTTTGTTGTTGTTGTTTGGTTTTGGTTTTGGAGACAGGGTTTCTCTGTGGCTTGGAGGCTGTCCTGGAACTAGCTAGCTCTTGTAGACCAGGCTGGTCTCGAACTCACAGAGATCCACCTGCCTCTGCCTTCTGAGTGCTGGGACTAAAGGCGTGCTCCACCACCTCCCGGCATGATTCTAGTTTTATAATTCGAAAGCACTTTCTTAAGTGAAACAAACAAAGAAACTCTCATGCATTTCTCTTTTGTGTTTGAATGATTTTGATCAGATTTGGTGGTGTTTTCTGCTGTGTGTTAGTATAAAACCCATGCAACTTGAGTGGATAACGTTTATTTCTTTTGTGAACAAATAATGGGCTGTCATCAAACTTAATTCATTGAAGAAAAATTTAAATCTGGAACTGCCTTTCTTAAAACTCTCAATTGAGCCCAGCCAGTATTTGAATTCTGTAATCCAAACTTTAAAACTTAAGCCAAATATCCTAAGAAAGATGTTTAACATATCTCCTCATCTCAGACTCCATTCAGAACATGGCCTGGGATGATGCAAATGCCTTGAATGAGACTCACTTGAGTAATGCTCCCATATAATGATAGAAGCCCCTTCTAATGTTCCTAATAGTTTTCTTGTATGAATTCCCAAGTGGAGATCCTCTCCTGAAAATGTCTTAACTGTTATGAAACATGCCAGACACACGCCTTTCGGGAAAATAATCTGATAATCACTTAACTGCTGCATGTGAGAAGTTAATCAGTGAAGGCTCTATTAATAACATTATAAAACAATCTTTTGTTATACTTTACTAAGGACTGTGCAGCTGACTAAACGGGCTGAAGTCATTTTTTGAAGAGTTTTACATCTGTAGGTAAAAATACTCAAGGAGACTAGTGTGTGTGTGTGTGTGTGTGTGTGTGTGTGTGTGTGTGTGTGAGAGAGAGAGAGAGAGAGAGAGAGAGAGAGAGAGAGAGAGAGAGAAATTAGTAAGGCATTGTTGTTTGAATTTCGATGGTCATTTACCCCTGTAGTGAATAATGATTTAATGTTAGAACATTAACATAGAACACAGAAAAAAAAATCCTTTTAGTCAAGAACACTATTTGTATTCTCCGTGTAATATTTTACACAGTATTAGGGTGTGGGGAAAAACCTTCTGTCTTTAACTATACCTTTTTAAAAATTTCCTTCAGCTGGGGTGGTGGTGGCAGCTCACACCTTTAATCCCAGTATTCTGGAGGCAGAGACCGGCAGTTCGAGGCCAGCCTGGTCTACAGAGCAAGTTCCAAGACAGCAGGGCTACACAGAGAAACCCTGTTTGGGAAAAGAAAACAGAAATGAACTTCGTCTTGAACTGTATCTGTTGTTTTGGGGAGAATGGTTCTATAATCAGTCTCTTGGGTTTTGCTGTAGCAGCAGGAAAGTCGTATGCAGTGAACATGGTAACCCACTTGAGTGCTAGAGCTGCTGGGGAAGAGACAATTGTGACCATCCCTGCTGGCCACTAGCAGTAAGGGTAAATGGCTGACTGGATGCATTAAGAACTTTGAGGGGGCAGGAGAGATTGCAGTTAAGAGCACTGGCTGCTCTTCAGAGGTCCTGAGTTCAATTCCCAGCAACCACATGGTGGCTCACAACCATCTCTAATGAGAACTGACACCCTCTTCTGGCATGCAGACATACATGCAGACAGAATGCTCATACATAAAATACATAAATAAAACAACAAAAGGGAAAGTGTAATTTTAGTTGCATGAGTGTTTCTTACAAGTACAAATAACCCTCAAATAGTTCCTATTCATGTTTTAACTCATTAATTGAGGAACACTGAATCAGACAAGAAAAACTAGTTAAAATCTATAAGCCACCTGAACTATAAAAGTTGCATTGTTACTGAGATGATGAATGGAAAAGATACCATTGATAATTAGTTTAAAAGCTAATTTGAGTTCGAGGAATAGTAAGCTGAACTTATTGTATGCTGCGGTATTAGTTAATATACACTAAATTTATGCCAACAAATTTAGTTTAGGTAGGGTTGGATTAATGAACTCAGTAATGAAGGTAAATGATACGTAAATCCAGCAACACTTCAGGAGGCATCAGAGTTTTAACCTCATTCTAAACTTTCCCTTAGAGATTAAAGGATACTAAATAAAAAATACTCATTAGAATGAAATAAATTGCCATCTTCACAAATTGTTTTTGCAGTGGAAGTAGCTGGGTCATTGAATAGTAGATATTAGTGTATATGTGTTAAATAAACCAAAATATGATTCTCTTATCAATTTTTAAATTATTGATCAAGCTCTAATAGAAATGATTGGTCTGTTATTTAATTAAACACTGCTGAATTCCATGTCATAATGGTGGTATTCTGTGGGTCCTTGAACTGAAAACCTGGAATGATCTCACATGCTTTTTTTTTTTTTTTAAATTTAACAATACTATCTGCCTAGAAAAAAATTCTTTATCAATATGCTTTAAAAAGAAAGTCTATAATACATGTGCAAAGCCCTAAGTTTAGTGTCCAGCACAGCAAAAGGATGATGATGACAACAGTAAAAAGAATCCTATTATAAGTGATTGGAATTTGTTCCAAAAAAGTGACTGAATATACAATGTTGATTAATGTACTGAACATAATAATGAAACCATGTGAGATAATTGAAATCTAATCTTAACATGTTTTAAAGGTCAGTCATATGTTCAAAGTAGAAAAATGAGCTTGAGCAGCTAATTTAAAAAAAAAAAAACCCAGCTATTTATATATGGCTATTTGAGTTAGTCACTCCATTAAAAGGGAGACATTTTTCTCCTCCATTTAAGATTATTTTATTAAAGTAACTTACTGAACTTAAAAAGTGTCTAATATAAACAGCTTTCATACAAAAAAAGGCTTTCCTTTTTAAATAAAATCACTTTGGATATTACAAACCATTTATATCATTTAGTGATATTAGTTAGACCTTTTGGGCTTGAAAATCACAACATATGACATTACTAATAAATGGAGGTGTGTTTAAAATGTAACACGCACATAACTGTACACTCTGTATAATTGTGAAGCTTACTCATGACATTGGGAATCTTACCCAGCAGCTGCAGAGCAAGGACATGGCCATCTTCATATTTACTGATTAATTCTTCAGCCTGCCCTTAACTTTTCCTGTTGCAACTAGAAAACCATTCTGACTTTTTAAATAAGAGATTTGATTTTTAACTATACGTGTGTATGTTTGGCAGGGATATGCAAACCTGAGTTGGGTGTCCACAAAGTCTGGAAGAGAATGAGGAGCTGAAGTTACAGCCGCTGTGAGCCACTTGATTTAGGTTGTAACACAATAAAAGACCCAGAGACCGATATTGGGGTTCGACCTGAAGATCAGGGAAGCAAAGCAGCCGGCCACTAGCTTCTTACCTCTACCTCAGGCTGAATGGACTGGTCCTGTCTCCATGAGCTCTCACCAAGCCTCAGACTGTAACCTCTCCTCAGCGTGGCTGGAGAATGAATGCCTCTCTTGAGACCTTGCTTCTGTCTTATATACTTCCCTAATGTTGGAATTAAAGGTGTGGGCTATAATTCTCTTTAGACTGATTCACTCTTGTGTAGATCTGGGTGGCCTTGGGCTCACAGATCTGTCTCTTAGCCCTGAGTCCTAGGATTAAAGGTGTGCACCACCACCTCCTAGCTTCTGGCTGCTGGGATTAAAGGTGTGTGCCTGGCTCTAGGGACTGTGGCTGACTTTGCTTTCTGAATCCTCAGGCAAGCTTTAATAAATCATAAACAATATATCACCACAGTGGGTGCTAGGAACTGAACCTTGGTTTTTGCAAGAGCACTATGTGTTTTTAAACTGCTGAAATCTCTCCAGTCCCCATTTCCATTGCTGCCTTTGAAAACAAAACAAAAACAACAAAAAACACTTAACAGCATATTGTAAATTTTGGAGTTTTAGAAAACAGCCTTCTCACCAGGCGATGGTGGCGCACACCTTTAATCCCAGCACTCGGGATCTCTGTTAGTTCGAGACCAGCCTTGTCTACAAGAGCTACTTCCAGGACAGCCTCCAAAGTCACAGGGAAACCCTGTCTCGAAAAATCAAAAAGAGACAGACAGACAGACAGACAGACAGACAGAACAGCCTTCTCTTTTAAATGTTCTGTGTCTTTGAGAGTAGGGCTCACTCTAGCCCTGGCTATCCTGGAACTGGCTATATAGATCAGGCTTGCCTTTAACCCATGGTTATCTGCCTACCTTTGCAAATGCTGGGATTAAAAGTGTATGCTGCTATATCTGACAATAATAATCTTACTTACACATGTTTTGACTTGGATTTTTGCATTTACTGGGTAACGAATTTCGGGCTTCTAGTTTTTGTTATGAAGAATGTTGCTAATGATAAAACTTTTCCAAAATATACATGTGCTTGATAGCTGTGTACCTGGACTGACATGTTATTTCAGTTTTTTTTTGGAGGCGGGGGTTGGTTTTTCGAGACAAGGTTTCTCTGTGTAGCTTTGGAGCCTGTCCTGGCGCTGCCTCTGCCTCCCGAGTACTGGGATTAAAAGTGTGCACCACCACCACCCAGCTATTTCAGTTGTTTATAAAGATGCTGTCTTAAAATTTGGTGACAAAACAGTCAACACTCTTCCACCATTCCGTGGGTTGAAAGTTATTCAATTGTATCAGCCTGCATGTTGTAAAGATTGTAGTTGTCTCCACAGGCTGTAGCTAGCTGGAGCTACAATGCCTGGGCATTGGTGACATCTGGAACTTCGACTTAGTCGAAGCTTTGGCTTTGCCTCTTCCATGTTGTTACTGTGGCTGTCTCACTGTTTGGCTCCAACTTTTGTATATAGATAGTCCTAAATAATTCTGCACCTATCTTTAGAAATTCCACCACAATGTGTTTATCGTTTTAATCTCCTGTGAATATCTTTGGCCACTTTGGATGTTTTGTTTGTCTTTTACTTGCTTATATTTGAGACAGGGTCTTGCTATGTAATCCAAGCTACTTTCTCCTGCCCCAGTTTCCCAAGTGTTGGAGTAACAGGCATATGCCACCATGCTTGGCCCTAACTAGTTTTTAAAATTGTCTTTTTCTTAATGATTTAATAAGGGGGTTCATATATACACCGTTATTTATGTATATGTATACACTCTACACTCAGTTGAGGTTAAACTGATTGTGGATATTTTATTTAAGCTTGTGACTTACCATAATCCTATGGCATCAATGTTTTTCCCCCTACTAAAGATGTGCTGTAGTTAGTGTATGTTAAAAGAATGTAGTCTTGAAGTCGGATAGCTTCCAAAGGTGACACTTTGTTGTTGTTGTTGTTGTTGTTTTTTTAAAATGTTGTTTGCAAAGACATACGGTTTGGTGTCCACCAACCTATTTCATCCTTTCTCAAAAGAAGGTCAAGGCTTAGAAAGAACTTCTGATTAATGACTCTGTGACATTTTGTTAGGAGTGCACTGAGGACAGGTAGTGCTGGAGAACTTAATGGCTCTAGAACCAGCACGTTCCGCTCCAAGTGTTCTCCAGTGTTGCTCCCCTTCCTCCTCTCTTGGTTTCCCTTCTGAGCCCTTGGATCAGTCACTGTCTGTGTGGACTTCCATACTTGTTTCCCACAGCCAGGCTAATTGCTATCAGTGCTCTGAGAGAGTGCTGAGCTCTCAGAGGGCAAAGGGTTTGCCTGATACTTGAGATTCTCTTGACTACCCCTACTTTTGCATTTTATCATAAAAATTAAGGTTCTTAAGTGTTGTGGCCAAAGTATTTTCAAAATTACATAAACTTTAGGAATTCGGTGAGTATTCAAATATTTGCTCTATGTTCTTAGAACGAAGTGGACAGGTACCAAGCAAGACTGAAGTCCAGAATGCAAAGCTTTGAGGGAATGAAACGGCATTCTTTCATGCCTGAGCAAGTAGAAAAAGATGTAAATACATTTGTAGACACTTCCTCTCTGCTCTCAAATTAGGAAGATTTGTTTGTGTAATTTCCAGTTATTTCAGTTCTGTAATTGATGGCACCCCAGTAGGCCTACTGCGAACATGCCACCTCACATTTGTTGCATTTAATACCTAAACACAGCATCGCACACCTATTTAAACTTTAATCCTAGCAGTAGGTAGGCAGATTTGTGAGTTCAGGGCCAGCTTGATTTGCGCAGTTAAGTTCCAGGCCAGGCAAGGCTAAGTACTGAGACCTTGTCTTGGTAAATAAATAAGTAATAAATATTCAAAGGCAGAGGTGGAAGTTAAACAGCATTTCTCATTGGAAAAATGTTCTATTCTTTTTTTCGAGGGGGTGGAGGTGGTAACAGGGTTTCTCTGTGTATCCCTGGCCGACGTGGAATTAGCTCTGTAGACTAGGCTGGCCTCAAACGCAAGAAGTCCACCTGCCTCTGTCTGATGGGATTAAACTAATGCACCACTACCTCTGGGCTGCAAGGATTTGCACTTGTGGATACAGTTTCTTGGGGTTTTAATTCAAGTGCCTGGTGTGGCAAATTTGTGTAATGCTGGTTCTCTAGAGTCTCCAAGGGCTGAGCAACTTAATGAGACCAAGTCACAAAAGATTTTGACCTGGAAATGCATTCCACCAGTGACTCCCACCAGTTCGTGTAGAGGCTTTGTTCATTTTTGTTCTTGACTTTAGGGTCATAAAGCATTAATTACTCTTCCCAGAAAACTGAATACAGTGAGTCTGTGACCCTGTTATCTTGATAAATTACTGGTGTCAAGTAATTTGGCAAAAAATAATGTCAAATCCCACCATGTTGAATGTAGTATGGGCCATTTGTAAAACAAAATTCAATAAGTGGGCCTTTGTTTTTGAGTATTACAACACGGAATATTTAAGGATGTGAGCTTGTGAGTATGCCTCCTCTTAGTCTTGAGAACTAACATGTCCAAGAAGGCTTGTATACACTGCCTTCTCTGAGTGACCACTTTTAGTTTATCCCTTGCTACTTCCCCACCCCCATGAGAGTATTTCTTGTAAAGTGATCATTTTTGCTTTTGAGTTTTAATTGACCAAACCACTTTCATCATAGCAAATTGTAGATCTTGGGGCATTATTACTTTAGATCATGTTTGCTATATATGTTATTTCTATAGCAGATGAATTTATTTTCTGGTTTACATATATTTTATATGTATGCAAATATATAGCTAATTAGTTGGAAATCCTATTTATGTAGTACAACACATAGTTACGTGCCTAAAGTAGTATTGGAGATTTCTATAATATATATTTTATAACATATTGTATGTATATTTAATATTGTATGCATATTTCATAATTGTATAATAAGAAACACATGCTTTTCTTAAGTTTTAGATTAGTCTATATTGGACTTAGCTGAGCAGAGCTCATTGGATTAAATCAAATATTCATTTTTATATGTACTAATTTTTTTTGGTTCATATAATAGCATATCACCCTCTTATTTGGGTATTTAATTTTTAGTTCTTGCTAACTTCTCATTGTTTTCACCAATAAGTTTTCTTTTTCATTTATTTTGTGTGGGGCTGGGAGGTGCTTACATGCCATGGCACACAGGTTGGAGGACACCTTGCCAGAGTCAGTTCTCACTCTCCCATGTAGTTGTCATCCACTGAGCCATCTAGCCAGCCTCCTGTTGTTGTTGTTTCATGTCCATTATAGCCAGGTGGGGTAGGATTCGCATGTAATCCCAGCACTTTGGAGGCTGAGGTGGGAATATTCCTAGTTTGAGGCCAAGCTGGACTCAGAGGAAGAGCCTCTCCCCAAACACAGCAAACCACATGTCCCTGATAGTCCAGAGAGATTGTCCACTTCCAGGGGCTGCTGATGGGAATTGGCAGCAGACAGCTAAAGCAGTTATTATCAGATGGGACTGAACCAGGGCCCTTATTTGTGGTTAATTGTATTGTGAAGTTCTGCTGTGTGTCTCCTGATCTTTTTGGTTTTGTACATGCCACTTTGAGAGAGAAAAGTGAGAGTGACTTAAAGGAGAGTGGCAAGACAGTTGCAGACTTTACACAGCCCTTCACTTTCTCCTGTTGTGCTCACCAGTAGAGAAACAGGTAGGTGCTTTGTCTCAGTACATGCTCTGTCTGCAAAAGGTCTTGTAGCAAAGTGGCCCAATTACCAGTGAGTGGAGTCAGGGAGCATCACTTCAGGGCCAAGTGCGTGTGCACTGTTGAGTACATTCATGGTGGTGCAGCAGTGGCTGTTTGTTCTCTTTGACTTGAAGTTCTTTTCTATGTGTCATTTGTCGTCCTCTGCTGTGGATATCTATAACATTCTAGCCTTGGCATACTTTTCTTTTTGTTTCCATATCTTAAGTTATAAACTTGACTAATGTAGTTACATAGACAGTGCTCTTAAGATGTCAGCTGGGTTTAAAATTGCTCTCGTAGCCATAGCAAAATAAAGGCAGGCTTCCTGTACAGGCTTGCCTGTAATGAAGCTGTCTGTGAAGTCTGGCTTCCTTGGGCTTTTGATCCTGCCACTAGGTGGCAGGGATAATAAACGGCACGGCAGACAGAAATGCCAGTCTTAGTGCATGCTTCGTTGGTGCCGTTGTCTAGCTTCACTAGTACTGAATTTGGAGTGAGTATTGAAGTCTCAACTGGAGGACCTACCTAACTCTGTAACACAGCTGTAAAACTTGTGTATCTTGAGTATAGTTAGTAATAAAGTAAAGGAGGAAGAATGGAAAAGTTTTTGACCTTGAGGTAATCATTGGTGTTCATTTTGAAAAGTATTGTTGTGGTGTTGCTGGTGGTGTTTGCATGATGTGTGTGTCAAGTCATGAGACGACTTTGTGGAGTCTATTCTTCCACATTTACTTGTGCATGGATGGAACATTCTGGAGATGGTCACCAGCTTATTGTGACAGTCACTTTCACCTGCTGAGTGTCTCTCAGCTGACAGTGTTCTGACCTGCCTTGCATTCTGTATGCACCCTTATTGAATTTGACTTCTCTATTTCTTGATTCTGTTAGGCTTATTTTAGTGTCTATAACTGGTCATTCTTTTAGTGTCACTATTTGCTTTCCTACTGACTAGGTTGAATACATGTTAACATCAACAGTTGTAATGGTCACATGTAAAATCCTAGAACTATATGTATAAAATGTAGAACTTCAGAGTGCCCATGGAAATCTTTTTTGCCAAATAGATTTTTTTAAAGATGTTGTCTGTTGATAGCCTTGAACAGAATGATGAGAAGCTAAAGGGCAGCATAAGATTACATGATGCTTTAGATCATTTGCTCTGGAACCCTGGGTTTAATCCCTAGCACCACAGGAATCAGGTGAACTTGGTGTATGCCTGCCTGTAATCTCCTAGCACTTGGGAGATGGAGGCAGGAGGATTAGAAATTCAAGGTCATCCTCATGTACATAGTGGGTTTGAAGCTAATTTAGGATATGAGACTTTGTCTCAAAAGAAAAGGAAGACTTCTTGGTCGTCTGAGCAGGCTTTCTCCACAGACTTCTTGCTGGTATTATAAATAGCTTTATTGACAAGAACAGAAGACTTTAGGGATCTTTCAGTCAGTCAAGACTTAAGTCACTAGGACCCTCAGACCTGTCACCTCAAGTGGATCTCAGTTCTGCTGCTAGCAGCCTGAGCTTGGAAAGGGGTTGTTTCCCAGTGGTGCTCCCAAAGGAGAACCAAGCCCTGTCTACACCTTGCCTGGAGCTGCAGGCACCCTAAGCAAAAGTTCTAGCTACACTGAACTCACCTGGGATTGTGATCCAAGAAAGTCTGAAGTAACAAGTGAATGCTGTTGAACTCCACAAAACCTGTGCAACTTGTTGCACAAAGGTAGAGAACTAATGCAAATGCCCTTTGTGGCCCTTGCTTCCCATCTGCTACTCCCTAACATATAATCAAGAAATAGTTAATGAGCCCCTCTTACATACCAGACTCTGGATACACTCTTGTGAAGTCAGGCATGGTTCTCGTGTAGCGGGGAAGACAAACTTGGAACAAGTAAGATGATAGATGCTGCGAAAGTCATCTGCATAGATTTAATCCGAATGCCTGTCTCAGAGTTGCTCTAGCCTTACTTTTTATTAGCATTGTGAAAATGGTATGTGTATTTTTGGGCCCTTATCCATGCTCTTTCCTGCTTCTAGAACATTTCTGTTTTCCTGCTTGGTAATTAGCCCAGATCTAAGATAAATGGCAATTGTAAAGGCCTTTGGTGAGTCCTGTAGGTAGTTGAGTTTGTGAGGAGGCAGACTGTGCCAGTGACAGAGAGGTACTTAAAGGTAAGCTCCTAGGAGCAAGACGGAACCTGGCAGGGAGGCAATGGGACTCTTGCACATCGCTGGTGGGAGGACTAGTGATGACAACCCCTGTGGGAAACCCTGAATGTTTTCTAAATACAAGTTTATAGCCTAGAAGAAGAATTACAAAGCACTTACCCAGACACATAAAACACAGGATCTTAACAATTCCGTCTTGTATGAGAATGCTTAATCCATCAGGGCTATCACTGTTCTCAACTGGGAGCATTCCTGCAGCCCATCAGTAACAGTGTGAGTTGTAGTCATAGCAGGAATACTGCTTAGCAGTAAAAAGGAATCTCGCAAACATGCTCTCTTCTCATATACAGTGTAGCACTAACCAATATAAAAAGAAATCAGAACGAATAGGTGAACGTATGTGGTAAGTCAAACTGTTTGGAAAGGTATGTGGCAGGAACTTTCTGGCTGGTAGTTTGGTGGTGATAGCTAAGGATGGTGATGGGTGTGTGCTGTCAGCTTGTTGAATAAAACAGGAAATTTTACTTCAGCCTTTTTATGTGTATGTAGTATGTTGTATGTACTTGTTAGTGAAGGTGGATATGCATGTTCATGCAGACATTTTTTCCTTGACTGTTCTGTCCCTTTATATATTTACTTTATTTTGAGACAAGGTCTCACTGAACTGAAGCCACAGGTCTGGGCTCTCCCTGTCCCTCTCTTGCTTACCATCTCATTTCTAAAGTTACAGGCACTGAGCTGTTTCTCCAGCCCTGACTTCAGATTTTCAAAAAGGAAAAAACAACATACAAAAGATCCAGGTGTCTTCAGGGTTAGGTGTTGTTCGTTGATTGCTGTCTGTTAATGGCCATTCCCACAGGGCCAGAGAACAAGTGTGCCTATGTTCTCCATTACCATTGTGCGTGCGTGCAGAATGTTCGCCTCAGTTTTGAGGTGAGAACTATAGTTTCTTTGAAGAAAAATATTTGCAATATTACACAGTTTTGTGTAGTGTTTCTTTATGTAGCATCTAGCATTTTTCTGTGCCGGAATACACAAGACATACCTATGTTAAAGTTAGCATGCTCTGGATATGGTTTGTTTGTTTGTTTGTTTGTTTGTTTGTTTTTGAGACAGAGTTTCTCTGTATTGCTTTGGAGCCTGTCCTAGAACTCTCTGGAGACCAGGCTGGCCTCGAACTCGGATATCTACCTGCCTCTGCCTCCTGGGTGCTGGGATTAAAGGTGTGTCCCCACCCCCCCACCCCCCCCACTCCCCACCCCCCCGGTGAGTGCAGTATTTGTAAGCACCTAAAACATCAGACTTCCCTAAATGCATGGGGGTTTATTTCCTTTAAGCAAATGAAACCATTTTGTTCTGAATTTCTTGTTGCTACCTCAGTCTTTTGTGAGAAGGTATAGAAGAGAAGCTAAAGTGCTGTGTGGGTTGGTTTCTGTTTGGTTTTGTCTTTTTTTTTTTTTTTTTTTTTTTTTTTTTTTTGATACAAGAGCTAGTAAACCAGTGATGTGAAAAGCAGCTGGGTGGTCATAGAATGCTTTGCCTAACTGATACTGTCTTTGTCTTCCCTAATGGAAGTAATTAATTAAATA
Organism: Cricetulus griseus; assembly: GCF_003668045.3. NCBI lineage: Eukaryota > Metazoa > Chordata > Mammalia > Rodentia > Cricetidae > Cricetulus > Cricetulus griseus. The sequence continues at coordinate 222,358,342 of NC_048597.1, read as the reverse complement.
ACATAACACTTAAGACAGAAACTTGAAAAATAAGTTCAGTGGGATCACCCCAAACTGCCCTGTCACAGGGGCACAGTTTCTGAGACTGTTGAAGTGGACCAGTGCTGCATGCTGAGTCTGATATTTTTTTTTTCCTTTTACTTGATGCCACCTTTTGTGACTTACGTTGAGGGTAACCAGTTTTGAAATTGTACATCTTTATGTAAACTTCTAGTGAGAGAGCCCATATTTCTATCATTGTCTGTGGTTGTCATCCAGAAAGAATAGAAACCCTGCCCTTGCCTCTGTTTGCTGTGATGCTTATGTTGCCAGCTGCCAGTTTTTCCAACTTGTGAGAAGCATAGCTAGCCATAAGGTTGGCAAGAAATTATTCCATATTGAGCGCTTGCCTGTGCTGAACATTGTTAGTGTGTTTGATGTATTTGTTGTGTCTTGGCTTCGTTTCTGTTTTTATTCTATTTCTGACCTTTTTGGTTGGAGAACTGTATCATAATTCCTAAGCTCCACTGTCTGGCCTCTCTGCTTCTCTATTCCAAACCAACCCTGACACAGTATAAGAAGGATGAAGAGGAAGCAGTATGTTTAGCAATCCTGGCTTTTATTAGAGTCAGGACATGCTTGTTCTGGGTGAGGTGGAAACTTCTGAGGAGTTTAGGAATGCCAGAATCTGAACCTAAATGACGTTGGCATGTCCTTTCACCTTCTGTCTTAGCTTGTGTGTGTGTGTGTGTGTGTGTGTGTGTGTGTGTGTGTGTGTGTGTGTGTTGTGTGTGCATACAAATATATTGTAGGTGTATTAGAAATAACATTTCTGTGATCATAGATTTTTCTAACAGGGCTAGTCGTGTTTAAGCAGGGCTCTTTAGGAAGGAGACAGTATGTTTTGTTTAAGGACAGGGTTCCTTGGGTTTTCATTCTACAGCCTTTGCTGCTGTGTGGAAGTTGTTTTTCTCTTCCAGGATACCAGAGTATTATCAGCCAGGGAAGAGCTGAGATGTGAAATTTGTAATGGAGGCGAATCACCCCTTAGAGTGGGGCCCTGCTTCATAGTCCACCATGCAATCGTATTTGTGTGGTCTAAGAGTTAAAGCCAAAGAGCTACAAATTAGTTTCATTTTTTCATAGAAGAAAATGATTGTTTTAGAAGATTTGTTTGTTATGCATACAGTGTTCTGCCTCCATGTATGCCTGCAGGCCAGAAGAGGGCACCAGATCTCATTATAGATGGTTGTGAGCTACCAAGTGTTTGCTCGGAATTGAACTCAGAACCTGTGGAAGAGCAGTCAGTGCTCTTAACCTCCGAGCCATCTCTCCAGCTCAAGAAAATGATTTTTTGAGAAAGACCAAAAAAAAAAAAAATTCTTCACATAATTGTTTCTCTCACTTCCAAAATGTGGGCATATTGGTAAGTTTCTCTCTTATCAGTAATAAGCCGTAAAGATTGACAGAGAAACTTGACATAAGTCAAATGTGGTTTTAAATTTAAGAAAGGACAAGGCAAAAAGGAAGATTGAGAATGAGTTGTTAAACTTTAATAATTTGTTCATATCAGGATGCATCATGGAAGATGTTGCTGTAACTCACAGGAAAAATGACAGACTTAACCTTTCAGCCTGCCTGCCTGCCTGCCTGACTGTCTTTTCATTCCTCCCATTCTTGTTCTGGCTGCTGGCTGCCTTTCTTGCTCCCTACCAAACCCCTTGCCCTTTTTCCACACTCTTTTTGACTTGGTGTTCTAATTTCTACTAATTTTTTGAGTGTGTATATTGTGTGTTATGAAGGTTTCGGGGGTTTAAATAGGAATGACTCCTATAGACTCATGTGTTTGAATGCTTGGCCCATAGAGAGTGGCACTGTTAGGAGCTGTGGCCTCGTTGGAGGAAGTGTGTCACTGTGGGGGTGGGCTTTGAGGTCTCAAATATGCCCAAGCTATGCCCAATACCCAGTGTCTCCTGCTGCCTGTGGATCAAGATATAGAACTCTCAGCTCCTTCTCCAGCACCATGTCGGTCTGCATGCCACCGTAATGGTGGCATAATGACAGCTCTGAAACTAACCCAGCCCCAATTAAATATTTTTCAGGGTGTCTCTTCACAGCAGTAGAACCCTAAGACAAAGGCAAACTGGCCCTTTGTTTCTTTGTTCCTTCCTTCCTTCCTTCCTTCCTTCCTTCCTTCCTTCCTTCCTTCCTTTCTCTTTCTTTCCTTCTTTCTTTTAAGTCAAATAGGAATTCCTGTGAATCAGTTTGTACTGTTGAGAAGTAAGCACAGAGAGCAAGCTTTCCGTGTGAGAGTGTTTTCATGTCCTCCTGCTACACTCAGCACTACTGTCATTGGTTGAGCCTTGTTGGCAGAAAGGGAGGGTTGTTGTTATGCTCATGCTTGCACGTTACTTCATAAGACAAGAAGTAAAGTGTACAGCACAGCGCGGCAGATTAGACATCTTCTTACTGAGAAAAGTTCTGTCAAGACTGGCAGAAGTTGAACTTAAATTATGTAGTGCCAGAGAGGTCCAGGTAGGGCAGAGCTGGAGGCATGCTGCTCTGGTTTTCCTTTATGAGGAAATGCTTGAAAGAAAGCATTTATAGACTGTGTGGCCTTTAGGAGGTGATGGTTGTCTCCCACCAAGCAGGTCTTGGGCAAGGCCTTTAAGGGTTGTTGTAACTCTACTAATGACTTAAATCTGAAGCAACACAGCCATTTGCTGAGTTTCTGTGCTTTTGTTTCCAAAGTAACTTAAACAAGCCTTATATTTCAAGGGTCCAACGCACAAAGATTTACATGCCTCTGCCTCTGGCTGCTGGGATTAAAGGTATTTGCTACCCATGCCTGGCTCCAAGTTGCATTTGAAATCTTGTGTTAAGATTCATTTTGTGTGTATGAGTGATTAGCTCCTTTTCCCCCTCATGTGTATATGTGTGTATGTATGTATGTGTACCACATGCATGCCTGATGCCACAGAGAACATGTTGTAGCCCTAGAACCAAAGTTCAGATAGTTGTGAACTGGCCTGCGAGTGCTAGAAACTGAACCAGATTATCTGCTGTAGCAACAAGTACTGTTAACCACTGAGCCATCCCTACAGCCCAGCATCTTAAAACATGTAAGAGAACTTTATCAGTGGTTTCTGTTTACACATATTTGAACATGTATAAACAGTGCTTTTCAAACACTGTTTAATTTTGAACCTTTTCATTAAATGAGATTTATACAAGAACTCATTATATAAACAGAAATGCAGATTAAATAGACCCCACTCTTGTCAGGAACATAGCCAGGGGGGAGTCTTTTGGAACTCCCAAGCAGTTTGAAATCTGCTTCAAGGTAAACAGTGCCCAGAAGGTGACATCAGTGAACCTCTGTAGCCACTGGTCACCTTTCTGCTGCCGCTGCTGTTCAGTTGATCTGCCGTTAAGTTGAAGAATGTGGGTGCTAGGGCCAGAGCTGCTATTTTGGCCACTGCACAGCTGTATGCCTGGTCAAGTGATAGACATTTGTATCTTAATCCAGTCATCTCATTCAAAGGTGCATGTGTGTAACTATGTGCCTGAGAATACATGAGAAAATGTTTTAACACAAGTTACAAGAATTGTAAAAGGTCTTCAAACACATCTCATAACTGCTTTCCCTCTCAGGCACTGTGACCACAAACATCTGGGGAGAGGGATCTTCATTGAGAAATTGCCTCCATCAGATGAGTCTGTGGAGTAGTCCTTTGATGATAATTGATATGAGAGGGACCAGCCCATTGTGGGCCAACCCATCCTGGGCAGGTGGTTCTGAGTTGTATAAAAACTGAGCAGGCCGTGAGGGGCAGGCAGGCAGGCCGTGAGGGGCAGGCAGGCCGTGAGGGGCAAGCGGGTAAGCATTGTTCCTTTGTGGCCTCTCCTTCACTCAGTTCCTGCCCCTGACTTCGATTCATGATGAACTGTGATTAGGACATATAATCTGAAATAAACCCTTTCTTCCCCAAGTTGCTTTTGGTCTAAATGTTTTATCACAGCAATAGAACGCTAATTAAGACAGACACCCACCTTTCCGAGCTTTGCATTTGCTTACTAGTTACTATCTATGAATAGATGACTACTTCATCCTTAAGTGTCTTACAGATGGTGTGAGATAGGACTTTATCCTTACTTAGAGCAGTTTGTCCCATCTTCTAATTTTACTCCTATGTTTTGGTACCTTTCCCGTCTATAATGATATGCTTTGTGTTTACTTTTCTGGAGTTTAAGTACAATACAGTTTCCTTTTTCAATCTTTATTGTTAGTACCTTACAGAAGCTTTGTACTTACCAGTTTATTGAAGAATTTTAAAAATAAATGATTCTGTTGTAGAAGTGAAGCCTAGAGTAGCCTTGCATAGAGGTATGTGCTATTCAAATGTCTTGTCAGACAAAACTTCCGGAGTCTTGTCTTTGTAGGAGCCCGTGTTTCCTGATAATTTTTTTTAAAATATAAACTATAGTTAACCTAGTTTCTCAATTTAAAGCAAATTAGAATTTGGGAGAGGGGGATTCAAGGGACCTGGTAGTAAAGGGACTATTGACACACTGCAGTGCTTAGTAGCCTTCCACACTCCATTCCTTTGTATCATACTGTTTCTTTTGTTTTGGGGGTTTCTTTGAGACAGGGTCATCTTGTTGTGTAGTCCAGGGCTGGCCTGGGATTACGCCCTCCTAATCTGAGTACAAACCCACCAGCCATCACATCTGGCCCTGTTGCTATATTTTTCATCACCAGCACTAGTCCCAGCTGCCTTCCCCTCTTTGGTTACTTTTCTTCTCTAGAACTAATTTTTCTGCTGTGTGCCTCGGGTTTGATTTGCAAAGGCTGAATTAGACTTGTGCTCATGTCTTGGGTGTAAAAGATTTGTGAACTCAGCTTTAATATGTCAAACAATGTTTATTTTTCATCTCCCTTGTATTGGTGCTCTCACTGTTAAGTGGTTGGGGTCCTCTCCATAGTTATTTTTTTATTGCTTCCTACAGAGTGTCATTTTAAGATTTTTTTCTTAAAGTGTTTTTATAAAGGCTGGTTTCTAAACTGCTGCAGTGTCTACCATGTACCTCTAACAATGTGCTGATCTTGCATCTGAGAATGTGATACCGAAGTGGATAGGAACCCTGTGGTGGTAGCAGGTGCCCTTAATCTAGTACCAGGGAAGCAAAGGCAGGGAGGGAGGGATCTCTTGAGTTTCCAACTAACCAGAGCGCCATAGTGAGAGGCAGTCTCTACCCCCGAAGGGTGAATAGAGTAGAACTATTTACAAGCCCTTGACAATCATTTTAGTAACAGTTATGAAAAAATAATGCTACTCACATCCCTCCTCACGAAGCACACAATGGTTGATTGATTGCATACATGCATTTGGATGCTCTTTTAGGGGAGAGTGTGTTTTAGAACAAAGGACAGATCTGGCTCATGGGAAACGTGTTTTCCTTTCAGTACTATTTGTAGCACGCTTGGGTACTAAAACCTGCTCTGACTTAGTGTGTTGTCTCAACTAGGTGAAAAGTATTTTCCAGCTTTTCTGGCTCATCCTTTACATATACCTTATGATATTAAAACAATGGGTGGGATCGGAGCGCAGGGGTAGAGCATTTGCCTGGCATGCTCAAGACTCTGAATTCCTTCCCAAGCAGATTAGTTTTAGGGTAAGGCACAAACACTCAAGTTAGTGTTGATCAGTGCTAGGGTGCCTAGAGGGGTAAACTGTTGAAACATGACTCGACGCTCATGAATGACGTGCCGAGAGCTGTGAAGTCATTCCAGGGTGCAGAATCCACCCACCCTCCCCCAAATGTGCATGATGAGGTGAACTTGTAGTGATGTTTCCAAAGCACCAGTCAAGATGGGCCAGGGTGTAGGGAGGCAGAATTGTCCTTCAGTGAAGCTATGAGATCAATTAGGAGTCTCAGCTGAAGGACTGCTTGAAGAAGGGTGATAGATACTAAGTGTGTGTGTGGCAGGTGAGCTCTGAGAGAGGCCATACTAAAAATGCTCAAAAGAAGTGATAAATATATTTCCATTTCAATTTATTATACTAGGAAAAAATAGCCTTACAGTTAACCTAAAGCCTCTTATGTTTGCTTTGGATTGAATTTGTAGTGTTGCAACTGAGAATTTGCATGAAAGAAAATAACCAGACTACACACTTAGCAATAACAATCCAATCTGCAACAGATTTGTAGTAAATTTAGATTGTGGCACTTCCTGTTTAATGTAACCATGAGAGAAGCAGACATTTAGTATGTAGTCCTTTGACCAGGAGCCAGCATTTCCTTAGACCCTAAAGAAACTTTGGTTTTTTAATTAATGAGTACCGTTTAACAGCAAGAAAAACTTGTACAAAATTAGACTTGTTACTGTTTGCTGTAATCTGTGTAAGTCCAAACACATATACATTTAAGTTTGAAATTAATTTTCTTTTGAGTTCGTGAAGATTTTATTGAAGAAAAATTCTGTTCCTTAAATTGGAAACCCAGTAGTTTATTTCATTTTGGAACTTAATGGTATATGTTTTTGTTAAATATTTAACTTTGAATAAACTGTATTCACCTGTATTTTCTTTTATGAGTGAAAAGATTGGCTGTTACAGGAAGGAATAGAATGAGAGGGCGTTTATGACCTCTTTTAGACAGTGTTCTTAAAACTGTCAATCTTTGAGATACCTCTTCATTTTTAATACCAGGATATTCATTATTTTTCACATTTAAAATGTAGTAGAATCTAGTGATGGTATGAGTGTTAATAAGCATATGCAGGACTTTTAGTTGCAGAGTCTTTTTTAGATAAAAAGATTACATTAGAAATGAGATTAAATCTAAGCAAAGGTATTCAAGACTTGTCATTCAAGAAGACTTCAGTAAATGGATATCAGCCATATTCTTGAATTCAACTATATCCTGGTTATAAAAATGTTAAATTGATTTGAGATTAAGTGGAGTTTGTCAGGTATGTTGGGTGGAGCTGACAAACTTGCTTTAGGATTAATATGAAAAATCTGAGTTAGGAGGAATTGGCTACATAGGGACCATTCGGAGGTACATAGTAAGACCCTGTATCAAACCAAAAAGAAAAAATAATTTAGAAACTCAAAGAGACAAGGGAAAAACTACTAGTAAAAACATTCCCTCATATTCCAAGATTAATTCAAAACTGTGGTGGTGATCAGTTCCAGATTTACTAGGGATCTAGTGGGTAAACTCAAACTCAAACTGTTGATGGGAGAAGAAAATAAGCAGTGTCTTAATGATCATGCTATAGCAGAGAAATCTGTGTTTAAAGAGTACCACGGGGAGGAAACTGGGAATCTGACACCTTCTGGCTTACACAGGCACATGCATGTTCATGGTGCACATAAACTCAGATGCACATAATAGGAAGGAATGAAGTATTTAAAAACTATCATTGGCTTGCTAAGAAGATTGCTTAGCAGGTGTAAGGGCAGGCCTAGATGACTTGGTTTCAGTCCCTGGGCCGCACATGGTGGAAGGAGAGAAAAGATGCCTGCAAGGTCCTCTGACCTTGGCAAGCCTATGCCAACTTCTGGCAAATACTGCAATTTTAAATACCACTGGTGGAGTAGAAAGAGAAGCTGCAGAATGAGAGTTGATTTATAAGACTGACAAAAGAACAGTGCTCAAGATTTATTCAAATACAAATGTAATGAACTTGAACACATGAGATTTTCTCAGAGTTGCCTCCTGCCAACATGAAATGTTGAGACTAAACTAAGACCCAGCGCGTGTGCTTCCATTTCTATTCAGGTTTTTAGCCCTTGACTAAAGTGTTCAGTAAATTCTTAACGCCTTGCTTGGATCTCAGGATCACAACTAAAGTGATGTCACTTTGGAGAGACTTCAGTGTTGTGGTTACCGTCTTACAGAATGCCATTACTGTCATACCTATGCAGAACTACACTCAAGAAGGGTAAGACACTCTTTCAGCAAGTGGGCAGTGCAAACACAGAAGAAAGTACACTGTGTCCTTTAGAAACATGCCAAGGTTCATAGAGTGAGTTAACCAGGATAACAGCAGTGCCCCAGGCAGTCTTGGGGCTTAATAAAGATGTGGCATTGGGGGATGAGATAAGTCTGCAGGACTGAAGATCAGCATGGAAAGTAGGGAGTTAGCATGGTGTAAGACTTGGTAGTCATGTGAGAGCTTCCACCACTTTGGTGAAAAGTAGATGCGGAAAGATAAAACCCGTGGGGAGTCTGATGAAGAGCCATGTAGGGTGGTTTGGTTACATTTGTGTGGTGGTACACAGTTAGAAGGCTAATAAGAACTGGGCAGCAAAGGTGGCAGCACATGACCGCCTTTGATCCCAGCACTTGGGAAGCAGAGGCAGGCGGATCCTACAGAGGGAGTTCCAGGACAGTACAGAGAAACCCTGTCTCAGGAAAAAGAAAGACACTGACAAGAGCCATGAAAGATGACCAGGTAGTCATTTTGATATGTAAGATGAGAAGGAAAAGGATGACACCTAGACTCTGAAAGCAGATGCAGTTTGTGTTTGGCTTGTGGGGGTGTCTCAGATGTCCTGTCACGAGTTTGATTGGATGTTGAACTTGGCATTGTTACCTCTGTGGCATTTATCGGGGTGGGGAGGATATCACTTAAGACAAACAACTCTGGTTTAGAAATGAGAATGAAGGTCCAGGCAGAGATAACATTGCATCATGGGCTCAGAACCTGGGGAGATTTAAGAGTGAGTGCTCACAACCATCTTAAGTAGAGAAAAGAGCAGCTGCAGCTGGTGGCTCTAATAAAGCTTGCCCATAGAAGGATGGTCACAACTTACCTAAACCTAAAGGGAAAGTACCCGAGGACAGCCTTGGTGGTGAACTTGTTCCTGGTTTGTAAAACATGTTGTTTATTAATCATTACTTGGAATATTTTTTTTTTAAGAAAAAATAGGTTGAAAAATTTAAATCTTGATTCTTGCTGTGATACCGGCTCTTCCATTTAATATTGTCACAAGATAGGGGATGTCACTCTACTTTTCTAGGGTTGTGCTCTTGACTAATTGTTGCTTCTGAGTGCATCTGGAGCTCTCCAGCGCTGTGTGGTTTCTGTGTAGACCAGTAAAAACTTTTTTGATCTTAAAAATCCCCTTCTCAGAAAAAGTTTTTACTATTACTCCATTGCCTTACAGCATTGAGTGGTTATTCCAAAAAGCATATCTGACTTTGTTGTTTCTTTATAGAGTAGCATTTTGCTTCTCTAAATGAGTGAATTACACTTTACCAGAAGCATTTTAAGTTTTATGTTTGGAGCCTATTCTGCCCTCCAGTCCTTGTAGAACTTTATGATGAGTGTAAGAACTTGGGTGTTTCTTGATTTCTCAATTTTCATGTCTTTTTACCTTGTACTTTGCCCTTCACTTTTGCCAGTTAAAATAGCCTATCTATGATTTAGCTGGATAATTATAATTTATCCTTAAAACTTGGAAATGGGTCTTTTACCCCTTATGTGTAAAAGTAGGAGTAGTAGCTTCATGGGTGCCGTGTAGTTTGCTCTTCATAGCCACCTCATGATGTAGGAGCTGTGAAAAAGCTATAGCACAGAGTGCATAAGTAGCTTGTCAGAGCCACATAGCAAGTCCGTGTGAGCCAGACACATGGGGCTGAAACCTGTAACCAGTCAGGCTCCTCTGGAGATGAGATCCACCGCCTCCTAAGGAGCTCTTGTTTGCTTTTGTTGCTTACTTTCAAGGTGTTTGCGCTCTCAATCCCAAATGTTTGATTTAGGGTATACGCCAATTGGCTTTCCAGTGCACTTCTGTGAGGCCAGCACTATTTCACTTCCTTTGTCCATATGTCACCCTAACAGACAAATGCCTCCGCTGCCTGCTTGCCTGCCACCTCTTGGCAGTGAGTGGTAGGGAAAGGAATCTTGACTGATGAATGTACTGCCATCACCTGGAGTGTCGCCCTGACACGGATGCTGGTCTTTCCTGTACTCCATAGTCGCTTTATGATAATGTGGAGGAGCCCTGAACCTGCCCTGTGCACTTGCATTTTTCTTCTGCTTACATTTTGGACTTTGGTTTCCTTAGTTTTGTTTCTTCTTCTTCTTCTTCTTCTTCTTCTTCTTCTTCTTCTTCTTCTTCTTCTTCTTCTTCTTCTTCTTCTTTTTGTTTTTTTGTTTTTGTTTTTGTTTTTGTTTTTTGGTTTTTCGAGACAGGGTTTCTCTGTGGCTTTGGAGGCTGTCCTGGAACTAGCTCTTGTAGACCAGACTGGTCTCGAACTTACAGAGATCCGCCTGCCTCTGCCTCCCGAGTGCTGGGATTAAAGGCGTGCGCCACCACGGCCTGGCTCAGTTTTGTTTCTTCTTATGTCTTTTTTAGATATGAATTATCATTTCTCTTTAAAACCATATTCTGTTTCCTGGTGTGTATGTGGTGCTGGGGGCTTTGTAAGTACTTACCTAACCCTCTAAACTGAGCTACACTGCCAGACCCATGTTTTCACTATGCTAGCATGGCCTGCTCTCTTAGTTTTTAAGCCACTATTTTATTGTTCTGTGTAAGCTTTTGGGTGATACATGACATATGCTTCCTCTTCAGTTTGATGCCATCTTGTTAATGGTTCTTAGTCTTTTTGAATCCTAGACTACTTTGATGATGAATCCTGTGCATCCCTTTTGTTTTCCTGGGTAGATTTGAACTCCCTGTCTTGGACCCCATCAATAATTACATGTTAATTTGAGCATTACTAGTTCCTTTGTGGATTTAAGAGACTGCTGTGGTATTATGTTAGAGGTATAAGCATTGGCTTAATATTTCAGATTTTTTGTTATTCAAGTTTAAGAAATATTGCTATGATATGTTATATATATGATAAATATATGTATATATAACCATATATCAAATATAAAGAAAGGTATTGTGTTAACCAGTGTTATAACATTTCCTTTTCTTTTTTCCCCCAGGTTTAACTATAGATCAACACATCACCTTGCATCTCATGGCTTCTATGAATTTTTAAATTGGTTTGATGAAAGAGCATGGTATCCACTAGGAAGAATAGTAGGTGGCACTGTAAGTATGTTAGCTATTCTTTATGTTACTGTAAACTGTTGAGCAAACCATTAGTTGCTGGTGGGATGAAGGTCTTTAAAAGCTGCATATAGTTCACAAATACATCCTCTGTGGCTAATTAGCTAATATTTCGTAGCTCTATTCTTGGCAGTTTATTTGTGGGATATCTCACACTGGCATCTGAGAAGTGTCAAACTAGATTAAGAATCTGCTGTTAGGCCAGCACTCAAGACAGGTGGATCTCTGTGCATCCCAGGACAGCCAGGGCTGCCCAAAGAAACCCTGTCTCAAAACAAAACAAAACAACAAACAAATCTGCTGTCACAAAGCACCTCAAGTCCAGGTTGTGTTTTTTGCCTTGTTCTCAAGCAGCTGTGTAGGGGGAAATGCTGACCACGCCCACTTGGGGGCTGGCACAGGTGACACTGGTCAGCACTTCCCCTACATAGCTGAGTTTAAAATTAAGTTTTTGTTTTTGTTTTTGTTTTGTTTTGTTTTTTGAGGGAAATAGAAATTTAGAATAATCAAAATAATTAAACTTTTCAGGCCCTGAGCTTCTGAATTAATCTAGATAATTGAATCTTGGTTATAGTTGGTGTAGAGTTCTTTGGATCCAGAATGATGACATAAGGTTTTTAGGATTCAGTGTGAAAGGAGAACTGGTAGAGACGGGGGGAGATATGACGTCTCTTGAAGTCTGTGTGCGTGGTCATTTCTTCTTGAGTATTACCCCAAATAATCTTTTGCTCTCATATCATTAATTCAAATTCATTTCCTTTCTTCTATATCCCTGAATTTATTTCCTTTCCCAACTCCCTGTGATTTATTTCTCCAGTAATTTTCAGCCTTTTTCCACTATTGGCTGTGTTTACAGCTGTCACATTCCATTACCACTATGCTGTCAGCAGCACTTGTGAGTTTTGGTGTGCTGTTCTCATCATCCTTCCATTTTAATTTCTATTAGAATTTCCTCTACTGGGGGATTTTCTTTTCTTTTATGCTCACTCTGTAGCCCATGCTAGCCTTGCATTCAACAGTAATCCTTCTTCCACAGCTATCCAAGGGATGTAATTATGGGTGTGAACCACCATGCCTTCACAGAAGTTCATTTGTAACTTTTAAAAGAGGATTTATAGTACTCTTCAAAATTTTTTCCAAATGGATTGTAATTAGCAAATAATATGTAACTTTCAGCCCTTTGAGTTTTTTGAGACTTCATTATACCCTCAAATACATTGTAATTTCGGCCATGTTCCTGCTGTTTGGAAAGGGGGTATGCACATGTACATGTGAAGGTCAGAAGTCAGCCACAGATGTTCCTTGGGTGCTGTCTTCCTTGGATCTGTTGTTACTTGTTTGAGCAGCCTTTCACTGGCCTGGAGCTCCATAATTGGGCTAGACTGATTAGACAACAAACTCTAGGAATCCACCGCTTCTGCCTACCATACCTCATTCCCCATCTCCCAGCACTGGGTCTGTAATAGTGTGCCAACACTGCAGGCTTTTAAGGTGGGGCTTGGGATGGAGCCAGGTCCTTGTGCTGTGCCGGTATTATTGCCTGAGCCTTTTGCACAGCCCCATTTTGAGGTTTCTTATATCCTAATATTACTTAGTTTATGTATATAGTCAATCCTAAATTGATGTATGCATACATTTATGTATGTGCACCACATGTGTGCCTGGGACCTGCAGAGGCCAGAAGATGGGTTGGAACCTCAGGAGCTGAAGTTAATGGACAGTTGTGAACTACCATGTAGGTTAGGTGCTGGGAACCGAACCTGGGACCTCCCTGCAAGAACAGCAAGTGCTCTTAACCACTGGATCATCTCTCCAGCTCCAAGTTTAATATATCTTTGTTGTTAGGAGTCTTTGGTTTTGCACCTTTCATTCAATACTACTTTGTATTCTAACTGTTTTCTTATGTTAGGTCCATCTGCCATGTTATATTGATATGTTGATGTACATTGAGAAGAATTATCAAATCCATGTCTATTTTCTTTGTGTACTGCTGACAAAATCGTACAGTAGGACCTGGTATTGGATATGAAATGGAATGGAATTTTTTGAAATTTGTAATGACTTACTATACTGTTTTTCTTCCCTCAATCTTATTACTCTGTGCATTCACTAGACATTGAATATACACTCTGTGCCTGTACTGTTCTTGACATTGAAAAAGAAACTCTTCATCTGGAGCTTGTATTCTTGTGAGGTTGAGCAGTTGAAAATAAGATTTATAAATAGTGTGTTGCATGATAATAAATGCCAGGGAGAAAAAGCACAGAGGGTGAGTTGAAGACTAGGGGTGGGAGGCTGTTGAGACGTGCAGATTTCAACAGGACTGGCCAGGCTGGCCAGGGAATGAATGTGCAACAGCCGTTGTGGTTCCGGCTTGGGAGGAAAAGAGCCTTTGAGGGCTCACTTGTGAGTGCAGATAAAAACGCACATATTAGTCACTGAGGAATAATTTGAAATGAATATCACCCAATATCACATCTTCTTGTGTTCACTGCCCTTCTCTTGGTATAAAGGTAGGTGCCATCATTAATAATACTTTGGACATAGAACTTTAAGCCTTTTGGTATTCTTTTGGTTCCCCAATGACTGGTCCTTCTTGCTAAAGGTGCTTACTTTCTGGATTTTGGATTTAAAAGTAGGGAAGACTTATAATTATTTCTCCTTTTTATATATACACAGTAAGAACATGATGAAAGTGTTAAAATCCCAGGCCCAAAAAATACATGACTAAGACAGTGCTCAGAATTAAGGAAGATAATTAATGGACTAAGCACCATTACTTATTTTTTTGTTTTAATCACACTTGTTCTATATTCTCTGCTCTTATTTCGGTGTATATCCTGTGTAAGAATTCTTTGTATCTATTCCAAAAATATTTTTTGTATGACATGGAAGGGAAGCTCTTTCTCTCCATCTTACCTACAAATGGTGTGTACTAATGAAAAAAGAATGCGTACTGTTCTTTGTAGGCACCTTATTTTATATGTAACTAAATTCCCTTCTTTCCCTTCTCTAGGTTTACCCAGGGTTGATGATAACAGCTGGCCTTATTCATTGGATTTTAAATACATTGAACATAACAGTTCACATAAGAGATGTGTGTGTATTCCTTGCACCAACTTTTAGCGGCCTTACATCTATATCTACATTCCTGCTAACTAGAGAACTTTGGAACCAAGGAGCGGGACTTTTAGCTGCTTGTTTTATTGCTATTGTACCTGGGTACATATCTCGGTCTGTAGCAGGATCCTTTGATAATGAAGGCATTGCAATTTTTGCGCTTCAGTTCACTTACTACTTATGGGTAAGTACCACTTAATGCTTAGCTATCATTAATGCTGGTGAGCTTCTGCCCTAAGTCTTTAGGTTGGATATGTGTCTTTTACCAATAGAGTTGCACACAGATCTGTCAATGTTCATAATAAATTTAACAGTAATACGTAACGTTTAAAGTATACCAGGCATTTTCTGTATATATAACTGGATTAACGTCAATAAATTTTAATTTTTACAATAATCTTATTGTATCGACTTTGTAAGTAAAAATAAATGAATAAAAAGCTAGCAGGAGCAGCCTGTCAGCTATACACACCTTTTATATGTGAATACTTTTTATACATTTGACTATATTTATAGGTCACTAGATGAATGACAGCATCACTTTCTCTTTAATAGTTAATTTAAATTCCCTTAAAATCTACCTGGCAGGCCAGGCAGTGGTAGCGTAGACCTTTAATTCCAGCACTTGGGAGGAAGAGGCAGGCGAATCTCTGAGTTTAAGGCCAAAGAAACCCTGTCTCGAGGAAGAAAATGAATGAATGAATGAATGAATGAATGAATGAATGAATGAACGAACAAATGCAAGTTCCCTGGCTTGTGGGTATTTTTTGCTTTGACCTGGAATCCTAGGAAGCTACAGTGTGGTCTGTGGGGCAGCTCTTGCTCTTGAGTTTCATGTAAGTGAGCGTGACGACAGCAGTGGGACACTAACAGTCCTGCTGTCACCATCAACAATTTCTTTAAAACCCTTACTTACAGCCAGGTGTTGGTGGCCCACGCCTTTAATCCCAGCACTTGGGAGGCAGAGGCAGGTGGTTCTCTGTGAATTCGAGACCAGCCTGGTCTACAAGAGCTAGTTCCAGGACAGCCTCCAAAGCCACAGAGAAACCCTGTCTCAAAAAACCAAAAAACAAAAACAAAAACAAAAAAAAAACCCTTACTTACTGCATGTAGCTGGGGAATACAAAACACTACTCCCAAACTTCAAAGTTTGCAGTCTATCTAAAGCCTGCTAATTATATAAGTTTTCACACTAAAAATGATGTACTTGTAAATAGATTTCATTAATATAATGCCAGTGGGAAACTGAGTTGTAGTAGAATAGTCATGATAATGATAAATCATGAATGTAAAATTAAAAGAATGCACATTAGATTCTCTTTATGCTGTTTGTAGCAAAAGTACAGCAATAAGGAATCTGCATCAACTTCATAACACTTTTTCTGAGGATGTACGGTTGACATTGAGGAAACAACATTAACAGAGATTCAACCTATGTTGGTTAAATTCTTTTTTAAAAATTTATCTGAAGTAAATAATGACATTGGTTTGAATTTGAAAGTCTGGATAGATAGGTTGGTAACTGTTTCAGTCACCTACATTGTATTACATCTCATGTTTGCTGTAAGGGAAAAGTACCTATTGTGTGGAATTTGTGCTACAGATATATATGAAGGAACAAAGCTCACTTAGGAATAACTAACTCACTTAGAAATAATTCAGTTACAGTTAGGCATTAAAAAAAAAAAACTAACATTGATTGTAGTTTTCTAGCCACATTTGTTGCTGTATTATTTTGTAACAAGGCCTTGGTATGTGTCCGAGACTGGCTTCAAATTCGTGCCTGTGCCTCCCTTCTTCAGTCTAAAAATTGTTCTTGTATCTCAAACCTGTACCTCTCACTTCTTCCTTCTCTCTGTTCTGAGGTCACCATGCACCTGCATTTTAAAGTTCTGTTTATTGCTGCTTGTGTATGATGCAATCATAAAGGCTCATGTGTATACTGGATCTTGGATTTAAAAGTAGGGAAGACTCCACACATGTGGAGGCCAGAGGACAATTTTGTGAGGTTGGTTCTCACCTTCCACCTTTACATGGGTTCTAAAGATCAATCTCAGGTCATCCAGCTTGCAAGGCAAGCATTTTTATACTGAGACATCTCAGTGTCTCACTGGTTTTATCTTGTATTGATTTACCTAGTCTGGACATTTCACATAAATGCAGTCTTACTACATAGGATGTTTAGTGTCTTTTGTGTTTAGCATAAATGTTGTACATGTGTCTATTTTTTTCTCCAGCTTTTTTTTTTTTTATTACGGTAAATTACACAGACTAAAACATTTACCAAGTGCCATAGTTTAGGAACGTCCTATATACTTGTAACCATCCATATCATCCACCCACATCTTGTAAAATATAACCATTCTACTTGTCTCATTGACTTTGGCTATTTGAATAGGTAGAATCCTATAGTATACAGCTTGTATATAACAGTTACAGTTTTAGTGTTTTTATGGAACCATTATACTATTTTTCCATAACTGGCATTTCAGATTTCTACCTGTGGAGCACAGATGTTCAATGATTCCATATGTTCACCAGCACTTATTATTTTGTGGCTGTTTCTCATTATATGCCGAGCCTAGCCTCAAGTCCCCAATATTCCTGCTGCAGCCTCCAAGTTAGCTGGGGTTCCATACATATACCACAATGCCTGGCTTGATTTTTCTGGTTGGTTGGTAGTAATGATGCTGATAGGTGTACGCCAGTTCTGGTTTGCGTTTTCCCAGTGATGAGTGGGAAGTACATCTTTGTGTGTCTGGTAGCCAGTTAGGTGTTTTTGTAGAATGCCTGTTGAAGTCCTTTGCTCATTTTTGAATGTGGCTTTTTGCTTTTTTGTTGTTGCGTTTTGAGTTCTCTGTGTATGCTTGTTACTAATCCCTTATGGATTCACTGTTTCTACATGTTTTCTCCCATTCTGTGGACTTCCCTGTGGGTGTCTTTTGATATATAAAAATAATGTTCATGAACCTCAACTTGTCAGCATTTTCTTTTGTTCTGTTTCCAGGAAATCATTGTAAAACACATAGCTGTGAACTCTTGCCCTATGTCATCTTTTAAGAATTCCAAAGCTGTTCTAAGCTTTATATTGAGGTTGCTCCACTTATTATGTTTTAAATGATGCTTAAACAGGGGTTCTGTAACATGAAACAAATAAATGACCTGGAGACTGATATTGGGGGTTCAAGCTTCAAGCTGAAGATCAGAAAAGTAAAGCAGCCTGGCACTAGCTCTCTCTCTACCTCAGACTGAAAGGCAATCTTGGTTCCACCAAACTGCTGCCTCTCCTCAGCATGGCTGGAGAATACTGAGACTGAATGTCTTCCTATCCTCAATGTGACTTGAGAATGAATGCCTGATCCTAACTATTGAAGACCCTGCTCTTATCTTTTATACCCCTCTAGTGCTGGGATTAAAGGTGTGTGATCCCAGATACTGAGATCATCTTTGTGTGAGCTGTTTTTCTTTAGGACTGGATCAGTCTTGTGTAGATCTGGGTGGACTTGGACTTGGACTCAGAGATCCATCTACCTCTTAATCCTGAGTCCTAAGATTAACACCTAGCTTCTGGCTGCTGGGATTAAAGGTGTGTATCACCACTGCCTAGAAGCTTGAGGCTGACTTTGCTTTCTGAATCCTCAAACAAGCTTTAATGAATGATAAATATCATCACAAGATTCAAATTTGTTAATTCACATGTTGATTTGTTTTTCCTCATTGGTTGATCAGAGTAGTTTGTCACACATGCCAGGGTTACCTAGAGGTGTGTGTCTGTCTTTCTGCCAGCACCCTACTGTTTGACTTACCAGAATTTTGTAGTATATTTTGAAATTGGGAAGTGGGAGTTCTCTAGCTTGGTTCTTACTCACAATCGTTTTTCATATTTAGGGTCCCTTGACAAACCCTCTTTTAACTTCTGGTTGAATTCTTGTCAAAAGTAATTTACTTTGTGGTTGGTGTATGGCTTTACTTTTGAACTCGCGTGTCTCATTGTGCTTCCGTACACGTCTTTATCCCAGCAGTGCAGATTTAGTTGCAGCAGCTCCATAGTGAAATTTTAAGGTGTCCAGGAGCCTCTAGACCTTCCCTGGCCCCTCATGGCAAAGCTGCAGTGCATTCCCACTAGAGGCGAGTAAGGATGACCCTAGTCTATGGCCTTACTATCCTGGTCTGGTTTTCTAATGGCAGCCATTGTGACTGAGCCAGATGGAATTTTTGTGCAATTTTAATTTGCACTTTGGCTAAAGATACTGGACATTTTTTTCATGTTTTTATTGGCCATTTGTTTTGAGAACTGTTCGTTTCCTCATTTGTTAACTAAATTCTTTTTCCTTTTGGCTTGCTATTTTGAACTCTGTATATCCTGATTATCAGTCCCCTGCTAGATGAGTTGCTGGCGGAGATTTTTTCTTTTCCCATTCTGTAGGTCGTCTCTTCTTTTGGGTGATTATTTTTTATGCTGGTCACAGCTTTCTGTTAGTTTGTTGCCAAAAACTATGGTGATTTTGGACCTTAAATTTTAAATCATTATAATTAGGCTCAAACACTCCTTTACTAACAGAAAATTACAATCAGCACATTTTGCCAGTAAAAAGTAAGTTTATATATTTTAAGTTCCTATGAGATTCGACAAACTCTTGGGAAGTATTTTTGACATTGCTGGTTTTGGAAATCTCTCCCTGCAAAAAAGTTGTGGAGAGGCTGGGAAAATGGTCTTCAGTTGGAAAGAGATCAGGTGACTATGGTAGGTGCGGCAAATGTTTGTAGTCCAGTTTGTTCAACTTTTGAAGCATTAATTGTGCAATGTGGAGTTAGGTACTGTTTTGAAGAAAAATTGGCCTTTTTTTTTATTATTTTTTTTTTGACCAGTGCCAGCCACAGGCATTGGGTTTTTCATGTACCTTATTAATTTCCTGCGTACACTTCTCAGATATAATGGTCTTGCAAGGATTCAGAAAGCTGTGCTGGAGCAGACTGTCAGCAGGCATGATTGCAGCTTGTTTGTGGAGTAAGTTTGTTTTTGAGGAGTGCTCTAGATCCTCTTGTCCAGTGGCTGAGCTGAGATTGCATGTGACGATCTGACAAGGAGCAGGTTTGTCATGTATGAAGATGGCAGGTCAAAGTGATGAGTGTTTACATTTTCAGTGAGTTCACAGGCTGTTTTCTTTGTGATTTGTTGAACAGTTGGTGTGGAGTTCCCGCAGCTTCTCAGGTAGTTGGAAGAGGGTTGGTTTTCATGATATGCTCTCATTTAGCTGTTGTCAACTTCGGATGGCAGCCACTATGCTCTTACTCTAGTCCCCTTTGCAAAACATCTTGCGTTGCAGTTCCTGGGCCAAATTCATTATTGATGTTTATGACCCATTTTGAACTTGAATAAAAGAATTATTTTCATATTGTAAAAAGTAAATCTAAAAATAAGTGGAGAGGGTTGCATACTACCATGGCAAATTTCAAAGATGCAAAAGCTACAATCTTGAACCCATCATAACTTAATGCCATCCCATTTGTCAATTGTTGCTGTTATTTCCTGAGCCGTTGGACTCTTGTGCAGAAAATATATCAATCTGGCCGTTCTTTCTCTTTTCTTTCTCCAACATGTTCAAAGTTTGGGGTAGGTCTTAGATTATGGTCTTTGGTTCCACTTTGGATTGGGTTTGTATCCATTTTCAGTCATTAACCTCTCATTCCTCTATCTTCCACAAAGCAGCAGTCTGCCTTTTCCTTTGCATTTGCATGAACTCCATGTAAAGAATATAATGTAAATTGACCTTTAATATCTAGTTTTTTTTCCCTTAACAGACTTTTCAGTGTTGATCCATGTTGTATTATAGATACTTCATGGGGTTTGTTTGTTTGTTTGTTTGTTTGTTTTGTTTTTTGGTTTTTGTTTTTTTTTTGGTTTTTCGAGACAGGGTTTCTCTGTGTGGCTTTGGAGCCTATCCTGTATCCTGGCAGTCGCTCTGGAGACCAGGCTGGCCTCGAACTCACAGAGATCCGCCTGCCTCTGCCTCCCGAGTGCTGGGATTAAAGGCGTGCGCCACCAATGCCCGGCTTACTTCATGTATTTTTAAGTTGAGTAATATTTAATTGTATCATA